>NW_012130093.1:2182949-2188704 GCF_000143395.1 Atta cephalotes | reverse complement strand
TTTTTTTCCGAAATGTTAGCGATAATGATACTGTAAAAAACATCTTTTCTTATATTTAATCTGTATGCTAACAATATTCTGAATGGAATAATTTCGATTATTAATTAAAAATTCAAATTTCTTATGCAGTTTCTTTTGGATGGTGGAGAAAAATAAAGTTAATAAATGGTAATGAATGTTATAATTTATTTCCTTTCTTCTTTTCTTTTACAAAATGTTATATTGAATTAAGAAATTGGAAAAATTAAGGATGCACCGGATTGTAAAATTATCGGATACCGAATATCGGATATCCAGACAGAATGTAACATCAGATATCCGGTTTCTACTCGAATATCTGAGAAGGCGATTTCTTCTTCAGATATCCGACATTTTCCAGATATCCGATTAGATTCGGAGAAAATGTTTTCTAAAAAAAAATTTAAAGAAAAAGATTGTAATTTTGCAACAATGTATAACATATTACAACATCATAAATATGCATTCCTATTTATTTCTATGTAGAACATTTGCATAAGGAAAAATCAATAATTTAATGATATTTTAACCGAACATATTCCCAGATATTAATGGTATCCGGCTATCCGATCGGATAGTAAAAAGGTGCCGGATAATACACTCGACACTTTCCAGATATTCGGTACATCCCTAGTAAAAATCTCAATTTTTTGTTTTCAGCATGTATTTCTCCTCGTAAGCACGTATTAATGCATATACTTTAATTTTGAAAAATTTTTTTTTAAATTAAAAAGGAATTTCGGCATAAATATTATTGTCTATAGTAAAATAAATGACTTTAGAATGCCTTCAATATAAGTAAGTACATGTGAAGATTTTAAGACTTAAATTTATATACTGAAATAAATAAAAGACGTTATATTGACATCATATACGTCATATATACCTTACAATTTATTGATAATTAAAGATAATTTTCAAAATGTCTGCATTATGTTTTAACACACGCATTGTAATAACAATGGATATTAATATTAGATTGAGATGTACGAAACCATATACTAACGTGTATTAATGCACATGTATTAATGAGGCGAGCAGTTCGAACATTTACTTA
Organism: Atta cephalotes; assembly: GCF_000143395.1. Classification (NCBI taxonomy): domain Eukaryota; kingdom Metazoa; phylum Arthropoda; class Insecta; order Hymenoptera; family Formicidae; genus Atta; species Atta cephalotes. Next base: position 2,187,629 of record NW_012130093.1, on the reverse strand, counting down.
ATCAACAATACAATAAGTAAATATAATAGGCTAATGAGAGTCAGCAATGATAAACGGCGCAATTATTTAATGAACAATTAATATTCAGATATTGGATTGGTGTCTTCTTTATTTTGAACATTTTGACTCTCTTTAGAGTCCTCCTCAGCAAGAATGATACAAGTATAATTAGATTATACTTACATATCCATAATGCTAATCCTAAGTCCATAATCCTAAGTCACTCACAAATTGACAAAAATGCAGCGTTAATCTGACATTTTTTTTTTTAAACAGATCTTATTAAAGTGATATATGCGTAAATAATTCAAACGACTTACCATCACGTAACATGAAGCATTGCACTGAAGCTTTGTTGAACATATTAAAACTTAAAAGTAAAATTGTTAAAATCAAATATAAAGATCACTTATTTTTAGAACACACATGTCCGGGTACGATGACGTGTCACTCCGATATGAAGTCCTGTTTTCGAAGTAAGAGGTCACAAAGTAAACATTAAAGCAAATTTGCAAGAATGACGAACAAAATACATGTATATAATTGTTAAGTCAAACCGCAATAAATTATTGTATAAGATAAAAACCGCAATAAATTATTGTATAAGAATTAAAAACTATTATCAAAATTATTAAAATAAAGAATTACATAATAAAAAGAAAAAAAAGAAAAAATTCAATATAAACGAATCTCGTTAAAATTGTCACATTTTTATTATCAAATTTTGGAAATTTTGGAAGCGTCCTTTTGTGAATCTATTTAATTTGTTATCGCTGAAAAATGCTAATTTTATGTTAGTGTCTTTACAAATTCACGAAAATTTTTCTGAAAGAAGTAGAATCAATATATGATAACAAAAACCAAGAAATATATAAATACACGAACTATCGCTAACCATATCATCATTTGGGACATTACTAAAAAATTTTTTGTTAAACTAATATTTGAGACGACTATTGATCGTGTCAAAAACAAATTTTGTCGGATAGTCATTATTTAGTAATGTATAAATAATGAACTTAATATGTGTTATAATGAAATTAATATGTGTTATAAATTGAATCTAAGAGTAACATAACTCTGTCCAACATATCCATTATGACACTTTCTTTATGAGAAATAGATAAATGGTTCAGGTACCGTTCTGAGAAGTTAGTTTATGGTACCAGTCTAACTCTAAACAGCTATTGTTATTAATAATAGTTACATCTAAGAAATTAATATTATTGTCTCCACCTATTTCCAAGGTGAATTGCAATCTCGGAAACGAATTAAAAACTGTTAAAATAAAATCATATCAGATGGAATTACCAGCATGATATTATTAACATATCTGAAATAAAAGGGTAATTGAAAGCTTAACATTGCTATGGCTTTAGTCTCTAAGTCTTGCATGACTAAATCTGCTATAATAAGAGATAAAAGCGATCCCAAAGTTCTATTTATATATCTCCCCATTAAAAATGAAATATGTCGAGTTGAGTACTAATTCTAGTGCTATAAAAAATTTTTTTTCCGGAATAGTCGTTGATTTTTTTATATACTTCCATCTATTAGCCACTCTCAAACCACTTTCTCGCCAAATCTAATGGAATGTCAATAAACAACGAGATGACATCAAGAGAAATTAAAGAATAATTAGTTTTCAACTGCCTCTTAACTTCTGTGCACGATGAAAACTGTTTTCGATTTTACTGAAAGGTTTAGGGAATTTTTTAGAAATAATATCGTGTAAAAAGCCAATGAATATAAAGGACTGTCAATTGAAAAAATTGTGATCTTAAAGGGACAATTAGATTTATGCACTTTTGGAAGTGCATATGCACGAGATAAGTTACTTCATTACATATTTTTTTGTACGTACTATTTGAAATATAATTTTTATTTTTCCAATGTGATAATAGTTCATGAATTTTTTTTGTGAAAATATAGGATATTTTATGATTTCAGTGTAAATGTTAGGATCATCAAGCATTTCTTTGATTTTCGAAATGTAAGTATTTTTGTTTCAAGCTACAGTGATATTTCTCTTGTCTGCTTAGTGAAAATGGCATCTGAATTATTAGTGCAAAATTGTTTTGTGTATTATACTAGTTAAGTTAATCGTTTACTGAGTATGTTATTTTGAACAAAAGATGATAAATAATTTTTCAATGTGGTACAATTCCTGATACTTAAAATATTACTAGATTACTATTACTAGATTTAATCTTTCTAAAATTATTTTCTATATTTTTGATTAATTAATAAAAGTTTTTTTTTTATTAAATGAAGTTTTCCCCTAATTGTAACAAATATTGAACTATTTCAGGAATTGTATAGCCAGATAAATTTGTGAACCAATCTTCATTAATGTTAAATAATGAAGACTTTGATGTTGTTTCAATAAATTCAATAGGATCTATTTTAATCTTAAAATGTTGGAATAATAAGAATTACTACCGTGGATAGACAACTGATATTGAGTATCTTGGAAACATTGTAAACATATAAATTGGAACACTGACACTCACTCTGTAATTACTGAACATTGTATTGAATTTTCACATGACTTCGATTGGAAGAACGTCCAAATTTTAGACAAGGAGAAATTTTTTAACAAAAGATTGACTTCGGAAATAGTATTCATATACATGCAAAGGAACTGACCTTAATTTACGTTCAGGTACAGAAAGTCTGCATCATATATATGCAGCGATGCTTGAAAATTTCTCCTGATGTTAGAAACCTTTTTAGATTTATACTTTATTAATTTATTTTGACCAAGTTTTATTGGTTGACGAAAATGTAACAATTTTAACAAGACATGTTTTGAATTTTTTCTTTTTTTTTTCTTTTTCTTACATAATTCTTAATTTTAATAATTTTGACAGTTTTTAATTTTTATATATAATAAATATTTAATTCTTACATAATTTATTGCGATTTTTATTGGTTTGACTTAACAACTATATAAATGTGTTTTGGTCGTCATATTTGCAAATTTGCCTTAATGTACTTTGTATCTCTTACTTCGAGAATAGTTCATATCGGAGTGACACGTCGTACACAGACGTGTGTTCTAAAAATGTGTGATCTTTTTATTTGATTTTAACAATCTACTTTTAAGTTTTAATATGTTCAACAAAGCTTCATGTTTCGTGATGGTAAGTCATTTGAATTCTTTACGCATATACCATTTAATAAGATTTGTTTTAAAAAAAAAAAGTCAGATTAATAACGCTACATCTTTGTCAATTTGCAAGTGACTTAGACATTATGGACATGTGAGCTAATTATACTTGTATAATTAGCTCACATAATATCATTCTTACTAAGGAAGACTCCAAAGAGAGTTGAAACATTCAAAATAAAAAAGACATCTATCCAATATCTAAGTATTGATTGTTTATTAAATAATTGCGCCGTTTATCATTGCTGACTCTCATTAACCTATTATATTTATCTTTTTGTATTGTTTAAAATTCCTAATATAATTATAATAATTAAGAGTCCTAATATAATTATTGTTATTGTTTACTTTATTATTTATAATTCGAAAACAAGATAGGACGTAATTAGAGTCTAGATTATCCATCGACTAACATTATCGATTCGAGTCGTAGCGTTTCTTCACGATTCTCTCCATTGCTACTCGCCCGATGCCATGGCGAGCGACGGAGTGACATATTACGGCGGTGTAATGGAGAGAGAGCTAGCTATGATCTCAAGAGGAGGAACAAGAAGACTCAGATGTTCGGAATTTAGAAAAATTTGAAATTTATTTGAAACTTATAAAACGTGAAGTGTATCACCCAGACATTATTTGCCAAACAGTAAAACGTACTTCTCAGCCAATGTCGAGAAAATCAACTTTGAAAAATTTCGAGATATGTAAACGGGATATGTAAACGTTAAATAGAAATCAACGAATCCCATGGCATAACGGATAGCGCTCTTATCTAATAATATTTAATTTAATAACTTGATCGCTGGTTCGAGTTTCTGTCGCCTATTTTCTTTTTCTTTAAATTTTAGTATTTATGTTATTCAATTAATTTTATAGGAATCAACTGATATTCAATATAAATTTTTTATAAAAAACGCACATTTCATTTACAATATAACGGAAACATGTGATAAATAAAATCCAATACAATGAAAGCAAACGAAAAATGGTTGAATGTGATGTCGAACAGCCGACTGTTACACGAGCTTCTGTTATACTTTCCCTCATACCTTGACAGGACAATCCATCATCTTTTGTGTTCGTTCAACTTATATTATTACCTGAGGAACTGGTCGATCCGACGGATCGCATTGAATACCTGTGAAATTTGTCACGATTTCTTTCTCTTGTAATTCCGAGAATTGATTGTTTTCGAGAATTTTATTAGGCGTACAACTTTGCTTCCGCCGTTTTCCTATAGATGGCTTTAGCGGTAAGTGGTGGTCGAAATAAAAAGATCATAGACGTCATACAATAAACTTGGGCATCTGTCAACATAACCTCATAGAAACATTAGTCGATTTGTGTCTGCATCATAAAGTTATTCTCGATTGAAAATTTACGAGCCAGTTTACCAAATTCTCGTCATTTGCGGGAGGTTTTAATTTTTTGCTTCAATATGAAGAAATCTGCGGCTGAGGCTCATCGTATGCTCTCAAATACTTATGGTGAGGCCGCTATTAGTGAAAGAA
>NW_012130093.1:2174580-2182350 GCF_000143395.1 Atta cephalotes | reverse complement strand
TAAAGTGATTTTGCAGCATGACAATGCTCGACCCCAAGTTGCGAAAGTGGTCAAGACATACTTGGAAACATTGAAATGGGAAGTCCTATCCCATCCGCCGTATTCTCCAGACGTTGCTCCCTCTGACTATCACTTGTTTCGATCAATGGCACACGGCCTGGCTCACCAGCACTTCCGGTCTTATGAAGAAGTAAAAAATTGGATCGATTCGTGGATAGCCTCAAAAGATGACCAGTTTTTTTCGACGCGGGATTCGTACGCTACCCGAAAGATGGGAGAAAGTGGTCAGCGATGGACAATACTTTGAATCATAAATGTATAACCAGTTTTTTACAATAAAGCTTCCAATTTCGGAAAAAAAACGGCGGAAGCAAAATTGTACACCTAATCTATTACTGATTATATTCAAAGATATATATAAATTTAAGTTAAATTCAAGTTAAATTAAGTAAAGTATGAAATTAACATATCGAGAGTACACAAAAAAACAAACTCTAACGCAAAACAAAAATCGTGTTTAATATTTGCCCGCTCTTGTATTGCATTTTATTTTTCACATGTTTCCATAGTAAATGAAATGTGCGTTTTTCATAAAAGACTTGAATTTTCGTTGATTATTATAAAGGAGGAATCTCCATAAGGGCCGATTTCGGTCTTCAGATTTTGTTCCAATACATAAAAATCTATTTCTTGAGATCAATTAAAGTGATTTTAGCTTAAACGGAGCGATGATGTTGCCATCGCATCGATAGGATCTCCATAAGATCGGTTTCGGCGATATTTTAATTTCATTTTAAATAATCGAAAATGTTTTATTATTGTAAGAATTATCGAAATCAAATGATTTTTAATTTAAACGTATTTGACTGTTATCTTGTAATTAGTCAGTCTTACATTTACCATCAACACTGGTTTTAATCTTTTCGGCGGATTTTACAGACATACGTATTATCTGGGAAGCTTCTCTATTCGTAGCGTTATCCAGGATCAATGACGTGGCGTGTCAGATTCTGATCCCTTTTTAGATGTCAAATATGTCTGTTTAAGCTAAGATTACCTGATTTCGATAATTACAATAATAAAATGTTTTCGATTATTTAAAATGAAATTGAAACAGACCGAAAATCGGCCTTATGAAGATTTTTATAGTAATATCGCTCTGTTTAAGCTAAAACCACTTTAATTGAATATAATTGATCTCAAGAAATAGATTTTTATGTGTTTGAATAAAATCTGGAGGATGCTGAAATCAGCTCTTGTAGAGACTTCTCTTTTACGTAGAAATAAATAAATTAAAAAAAAAAAAAAGTATCGGCAGCTTAGAGCATACATACTAGAAAGGCCATACCATATCTAACCAATGTAATAAAAGTGTCTTCAACATCTGTTTGTCTTTGTTTGAAAGCTTATTTGCTGCGCGTGATTTATATGTGAGCTTTGAACGTGCATGTTGTATGTATGTTTGAGGCAAGACAATATTCTAAACACTAAATGATAATCGACGCATGCGCGACGATGAAGTATTCAGACAGAGACAGATAGATGTTGGACATCGACAGGCCTTTTCAATATGTATGTTCTAAGATCAGCAGAAACTCAAACCAGCGATCTAGCGATTATTACAGAGCGCTACTCGTTGCGCTACGGGACTGGTTGATACCCGCTTCGTTCAATATACATACCTCGCTCGGATTTTTTCGAAGTCGATTTTCTCGACTTTGGCTAAGAAGCTTACTACTTGGCCAAAACAATATCTGATACACTTCACGTACTTCACGTACTACAAGTTTCAAATTTCTCTAGATTCTGAACGTCTGAGCCTCTTGTCAGAACTTTCATTCGGGCTCTGCATAATATATATATATATATATAAATGCAGAGCCCGGATGAATATATATATATATATATATATATATATATATATACATATAAATATATAAATATATAAAATACATATATTTAAAATATACATATATATATACATATATATAAAATAAATATATATATAAAAAAAAATATATATATATATAATATGTTCATACAACGTTTTTTTTATCTATATTAATGTGTAGATTTATCCCTTGAAATATTAAAATGCATTTATGAATCACTCTGTATTATTAAAACAATCATTGAACAAATGCATTTGATAGCAAAATTGTTATTATTAGGTGTACAACTTTGCTTCCGCCGTTTTTTTCCGAAATTCGAGGCTTTATTGTAAAAAACTGGTTATACATTTATGATTCAAAGTATTGTCCATCGCTGGCCACTACTTTCTCTCATCTTTCGGGTAGCGTATGAATCCCGCGTCGAAAAAACTGGTTATCTTTTGAGGCTATCCACGAATCAATCCAATTTTTTACTTCTTCATAAGACCGGAAGTGCTGATCAGCCAGGCCGTGTGCCATTGATCGAAATAAGTGATAGTCAGAGGGAGCAACGTCTGGAGAATACGGCAGGTGGGATAGGACTTCCCATTTCAACGTTTCCAAGTATGTCTTGATCACTTTCGCAAATGGGGTCGAGCATTGTCATGTTGCAAAATCACTTTATCGTGTCTCTCGTTGTATTGCGGCCGTTTGTCTTTCAATGCTCGGCTCAAACGCATCAATTGCGTTCGATACCGATCGCCTGTGATTGTTTCAGTCGGTTTTAACAGTTCATAATACACTACGCCGAGCTGGTCCCACCAAATACAGAGCATGACCTTGGACGTCAAAATCACCGTTCTGGAAGCGTTGAAACCACTCACGACACATTCTTTCATTAATAGCGGCCTCACCATAAGTATTTGAGAGCATTCGATGAGCCTCAGCCGCAGATTTCTTCATATTGAAGCAAAAAATTAAAACCTCCCGCAAACGACGAGAATTTGGCTCGTAAATTTTCAATCGAGAATAAGTTTATGATGCAGACACAAATCGACTAATGTTTCTATGGGGTTATGTTGACAGATGAAGTTTATTGTATGACGTCTATGATCTATTTATTTCGACCACCACTTACCGCTAAAGCCATCTATAGGAAAACGGCGGAATCAAAGTTGTACACCTAATACATCTAAAATTGTTGATGAATATTTGAATATTTTTATATAATCTATGATTGCTTGTATTTGTTAAGACATTTACGGTTATTTATATTATATATACAAATTATGTATAATATAAATTAATAAATTATTACATATACAAATTTTATCAATTGTTATTAGTCGTAATTTGTTTTTATTAATTTGTTTCAGGACAATTTCATTTGAATCCGTTGATGTATGGCAATGTCTGATATGCGAGAACAAAATAAATTTACCTATGATGATGAAATGTCGGCATACATTCTGTCTGCAATGTTTCAAAAATCGTCTTATGATATCACGCAAAAGAGGTACATTATATCTGAAATACTATTTTTTACAAAAATAATTATTTTATGGTACAAATTTCGATTATGTTAATTGATATTGTAACAAATATTGTATTTTATACGTAAGATGTCCAATAACTTTTGACAAAGTGCTCATGTGTAGATAGAGAGGACTAAACTCAGTCGAAAAGTCTTCTACCATTTTACAATTTTCGTGAGCTTTGAACATACATGTGTAGTTAACATGATATTAATTATAAAATATTGCCGTATATTGATTTTCAATAATTTCTTACTCAAATACTATCAATTTTATAAAAAAACAGCAAAATATAAAAATTATTTACAATATTTTCTTGTTATAGAAATCTAAAAATTTTTTCAGAAGTTTTTTAACTTTTTAGTACTGTATTTCCTTATACATATATATACATACACACACTTCCAAAAAAAGCGATAAATACACTAAAAATTTGGAAAAAATTTATCAAATTTCAAATGATCATAAATCAATAAATAATGAAGATAAAAATAGATTTAAAAATGCAAAATGAAGCTTGAAATGTCCATTTTAAGAATATTTGTATGGAAACTGTATTGGACTATAATTTTTAAAATAGCGGATGACAAAGTGAGAAAATGCAAAATTGATAATCAAGAGACCAAGTTTGTAATGGCGCATGGCATGAATTAGATGTGACAGCTTAAGAGGACAAATGCATGTAAAAGTATAGAATGTCTTTAAAACGCTTTTTTATCGACTTCGATACGACCATTTTCCACTGAGTTATTCCGAATTTAAGATATCGCTGTCATTAATTTAAATTATATTTGTTTTTCTTAATATGAAATGCATGGAGTTTGATTCGTCGGAATCACATTACGTGTGCGTACGTGCGTGCGGGCGTGCGTGTGCATTCTTCTCTTAGCTTTATTCAGAATCAACGGCATGGACGTAACAGGAATCTGATCTTGTGCGCGTGTGGATCTGTGTGCGTGCGTGCGTGTGTGCGTGTGCGTGTGTGTGCGTGTGTGTGTGTGTGTGTGTGTGTGTGTGTGTGTGTGTGTGTGTGTGTGTGTGGGTGTGTGGTGTGTGTGTGTGTGTGTGTGTGTGTGTGGTGTGTGTGTTTTGTGTGGCTGTGTGAACACGCATCTTCGTGCGTGTAAATTAGTAGTGCGTACGACCTTCTCGTGCGTGTATTACCCCATTCATACGATCATTCATTATTCCTTATCAATCCTTTAATTTCCTGCGTAATTGTATACCATTTGTCTTCAAGGATTCTTCGAAGTTCTTGCACTAATTGACAAGCAGGTACGTAATTTCTTATTTTTCTGCCAAGATTGTCCCATAGGACAAATCTGAACTATTTGCTAACTACTGAAATTGATTTATGTCAACTTCAAAGAAATCAAACATTTTTCTCGTAACATATGGCCGAGCGTTATTTTGCACAAACAAGAAGTCCTCTCTGATGAAGGATGTGTACGAAACAACATACGGAATGAATATGTCTTCCACGTACATATTTGCGCTCATTGTTGTTAAAAAAGTGCAGATTAGTATTTCAGCATTCGCTGAAATTCCTTCCCAAACCATTACAGATCATTGTAGCTGTGCCTCTCACTTACAGTACAATCTGAAGATCGTTCTTCACTGCGACGATAAAGTCGTTCTCGTCCATCTGGAAAATAGACACAAAAACGAGATTTATCACAAAAAAGTATTTTGCTCCAGTCTGTATGTCCAATATCGATGCCCAATTGCAAAATATGAACTACGTGATGGCAACGTGTAAGCAAAGATAGAGCCGCTGGCCTGCGCGGAAACAGATTTCCATTAATTATCTCCGAACAATATTGAAGAATATATTAATGTTGCGGACATCCCTTAAATTATTTCGAATTTGAATAGCTGTTCGATGTCTGTCTCGCAATGAATTTAAAATAATAAAAACTGGTTATTGATACATCGAGGATCTTGAACTAAGCCATCTTCGAAAAGAATTGGTACCTACGTACCTTGCCTAAGCACGTTGCATATTTGACACTGACAGATTAAGTGCCTTACAGCAATGTACCTTCAATTTCTGCCATCTTTATTGGGAATACAAATTACTTCGGTCCGTTTTATTGTGCACTTATTTCAAAATAAAATGAATGAATAGAATTAAAGTATTGTCCATCGCTGCCTACTTTTTCCCATCTCTCAGGCAATTTTCGAATTCCATCTCGAAAAAATGACGTCTTTGGAGGCGATTCAATTTTGGAGCTAATTTTCGATTTTTGCGAAAGAAGTGGATCAGGGACTTGCTGCATCCTTCGGAACAACCAGTAATCAGAAGGAGCAATGTCCGGAGAATACGGCGAGTGCGGTCTCAAACATCCCATTTGAAAACATCCCATTTCCAAATATTTTTTTATGACTTTAGCGACATGAGATCGAGCGTTGTCATGAAGAAGAATAACTTTATTATGTCTTTGCTCGTATTCCGGCCGTTTTTCTCGCAATGCACGGTTCAAGCGAATCAATTGTAGTCGATACCGATCGCTTGTAATGGAATCGCCAGGTTTCAGCAGCTCATAGTAAATAAGACCCTTTTGGTCCCAGATACAGAGCATGATCTTCGAACCATGAATGTTCGGCCGTGGTGTCGATGTTGAGATCGATGGCAACGATTGATAGGGCTTAGCGTATTTTTTCTTCTTGGGGTTGTCGTAGAATATCCACTTCTCATCTCCAGTCACAATGCAAAAAAACCTTTTCTCTGTTGTCTTTGAATCAGCTGTTCGCAAGTGAAAAATCGCCTTTCAACGTTTCTCGGTTTCAGTTCATAAAGCACCCAATTTCCTTGTTTTTGAATTATTCCCATGGCTCTCAATCGTACCGAACGACTTGTTGAATTACCCCCAATGATTCTGCTCTTCTTGCGTTTGACTCTGATCTTCTTCGAGTAATTCTCTCTAATTCTTTCTCTAATTCTTTGTCTTCGAATTTTTTTGACTGACCAGAGCGAGGCTTGTCTTCAACGCTGAAATCTCCATCCTTGAAACATCGAAATGTTTCCCTACATGATTTATCAGTTGGAGTAGTGTCATAAACTTCGACAAGCATTCGATGGGCTTCAGCCGCACTTTTCTTCCAATTAAAGCAGAAAATCAAAACCTCCCGCAAATACTGCTTAGTCAACACAAAATTCGACATTTCAAACACAGTAAAAATTAAGATTTTTGTATGAAACTCAAAGCGATATAAACTGAATATTATTAGCAGATGTTTAACCTCTCTGAAACCGCCAAAATCAGCTGTAACTATGAACCATTCACAACAACTGGAGCAATCTTTAGGGAAACGGACCGAACTAATTTGTACTTCCAATACAATAATTTATTGCGTTTTTTATCGGTTTGACTTAACAACTATACACGTGTTTTGTTCGTCATATTTGCAAATTTGCCTTAACTGTTTACTATGTGACTTCTTACTTCGAGAATAGTTCATATATCTGAGTGATACATCATCGTACATAGACGTGTATTCTAAAAAATGTGAAATTTATGAAAATATGAAATTTGACTTTAACAATTCTACTTTTTAAGTTTTAATATGTTCAATAAAGCTTCAGTACAATGCTTCATGTTCCGTGATGGTAAGTCATTTTAGTTGTTTACGCATATACTACTTTAATAAGATTTGTTTTTTTTTAAATGTTAGATTAACAATGCTGCTTTGTCAATTTGCGAGTGACTTATTAGGTGTACAACTTTGCTTTCGCCATTTTCCTATAGATGGCTTTTAGCGGTAAGTGGTGGTCGAAATAAATAGATCATAGACGTCATTACAATAAACTTGGGCATCTGTCAACATAACCCCATAGAAACGTCGATTTATGTCTGCATCATAAAGTTATTCTCGATTGAAAATTTACGAGCCAGTTTACCAAATTCTCGTCATTTGCGGGAGGTTTTAATTTTTTGCTTCAATATGAAGAAATCTGCGGCTGAGGCTCATCGAATGCTCTCAAATACTTATGGTGAGGCCGCTATTAGTGAAAGAACGTGTCGTGAGTGGTTTCAACGCTTCAAGAACGGTGATTTTGACGTCCAAGGTCATGCTCTGTATTTGGTGGGACCAGCTCGGCGTAGTGTATTACGAACTGTTAAAATCGACTGAAACAATCACAGGCGATCGGTATCGAACGCAATTGCATTTGAACGCAATGCGTTTGAGTCGAGTCATTGAAAGACAAACGGTCGCAATACAACGAGAGACACGATAAAGTGATTTTGCAGCATGATGCTGGACCTCATGTTGCGAAAGTGGTCAAGACATACTTGGAAACGTTGAAATGGGAAGTCCTACCCCACCCGCCGTATTCTCCAGACGTTGCTCCCTCTGACTAT
>NW_012130093.1:2164042-2174506 GCF_000143395.1 Atta cephalotes | reverse complement strand
AACTTGTTTCGATCAATGGCACACGGCCTGGCTGACCAGCACTTCTGGTCTTATGAAGAAGTAAAAAATTGGATCGATTCGTGGATAGCCTCAAAAGATGACCAGTTTTTTCTACGCGGGATTCGTACGCTACCCGAAAGATGGGAGAAAGTAGTGGCCAGCGATGGACAATACTTTGAATCATAAATGTATAACCAGTTTTTTATAATAAAGCCTCGAATTTCGGAAAAAAAACGGCGAAAGCAAAATTGTACACCTAATATTATGGACATGTGAGTTAACTATACTATCATTCTTGTTGAGGAAGACTTCAAAGAGAGTCGAAATGTTCAAAATAAAGAAGACATCAATCTAATATCTGAGTATTGATTGTACTCTAAATAATTGCGCCGTTTATCGTGGTTCTCATTAGCCTATTATATTTATCTTTTGTACAGTTAATAAAATTTCGTATATTTTGCCAAACTTGTGTATGACTTTTGAAAATAAACTGAGTTTCTATTTTTAAAAAACTAAGATGAACATTCAAACTACTTTTGTGTTGTGCCATCCTTGTGCCATTCTCGCGCCTCACTCGCTTTCGTAATGCATTCTTATACATTTTCTGATTCTTCGAGCCGGATTCTCTATTGGCAACGGCGGTATCGGGTGCGTCATGTTCAGTGCATTATTACTGAAAGAAAAAAAGTGAGTGAATCATGAGTTCAGACCTACAAACCTTACTGATGCCCCAAAGCGACATTCACGCATGTCCGGTCAGTGTTGAATTTAAAGAAGCTCGGCGCAACGAATATTACTCTGTACGCTGTCCAAATTCGCATTGTTCTTCTTAATCGATTGTGGGAGAAATTTGAGACTCAGCACGAACTCATACGAGCGCACCTCAAAGAGGCGTTCGACGAGAGTGAGTAAAGAAGCTCGTTTGAACTCAGCTATGATCACTTACATACAACAACAAAGCCTCCTTTGTCCAGCAATTAAAGACGAAAGGGTTGAGTCCCGTCCCCAAATCAAAATGTTGAGCCTTCCGGTAAAATGTCTCTACCTCGATTGAAAATTTGTTCCTTTTCGAGCGCGTTCGAAGACTGGATATTCCGAGATATCTTCTAATCCATCATCGGAGATAATTCAATCTCAACAGTCGAAAAATTTCACCATTTGAAATCTTGTTTGGAGGGCCCTTCTGAAAAATTAATACGTTAGCGGTGACCGGAGATAACTACCCACATGCATAAGTCTTACTAACAAGGAAAGATTCACAATTAAACAATGGAATTAGACGATGGAGTGCTGTTGAAGACGAATCCTCTAACAATATTTCCGGAGATTTCAACGGTAGTCGAACAATGTATCGATTGCTTTGGTCAGAAATTGCTTTTCACAATCAGATTCCGGATTTAAAGATTCCGCGGTCATCTTCGGAAGATCCTCTTGCATTCATAAGCGAGTTAAAAGATCTTGCAGCTTATAATCGATAGTGCGATGAGAAACACTGTCTTTATTAACGAGAGTATTAAATGCAACGGGTCCGGTTAACGCCCAATCAAACAAAATTAATTGCTACCGGAAATTGCACCTTTTATTAATTCCAGCTTAATAATTTGGCCGTAAGAATCGGTGCCAATAATATGAATCGAGTCAGAATTTACCAAAATTAGGATCTGCGATCTTAAGGTAAATCTACGATTCATCAATCACTTCAAACAATGATCGTAAAAGTTAAGGAAGAGGAAGAATAAAGACTTGCAAAGTATAAGAATCAGATACATTTATCTCGGAGAAAAGTATAACATAAACGGAATCTTTAGTTCATCTTGAATAAGTTCCACCGATGCCGAGTAACGGTATCGCTGCGGACTTTAGGGATAACTTCAATTGATGAATTAGCTCCTCTGAGATAAACGATAATTCAGACCCCGGATCTACACGAATGGAAATGAATTCGCCATCACGGACCTTTATCTTGGCTGACATGTGGCGAGTAGAGTAAGTGGCCGCTGGCTTACAGCGCGCTCTACATGGCTAGCAAAAAATGGATGTAGTTATTTTTATTCTGAATTGGACGCAAGTGAAGATTGATCACTAACAATCAAAGAATCGGGATCAGAATTAGTAGCGGACTTCGGTTGGGACTTACGATCGCCATGTAAAGTAGAGTGATGCTTTCCACATTTCTTGCAACGTCGAGAGCTCGGACAACGACCAACGATTTCCTAAATAATTGAAACATAAGTTTAACTTGAGGAAGTGAGACAGTGCGTTTACGTTTTCAATGAGTTGTGATAAATAATGGACTTACATAAGCGGCATTCTACATCACTCTTAGCAGTCGAAGTTGTTGCAATTAAACTATGAGATTTGATGTCCGATTCGTTTGCAAGTCAAGACGAACGCCTTTTATCCTTAGCAGGTTTAACTATCATGGAGGCTAGACTTTGCCATGCTTTCGAGTGATTGAGCACAAATTCTTCGAATTCTTTTAATAGGATATGAAGTAGATGGCCCTAACCCTTTACCTCTCACGCTTTACGCATATCCTCATCCAACAATCAACTAGCCAATTGATGTACTAAAAGGGAGTTCCATGCATTTGTATGGATATATATGACAATTCAAAGCCTCTAGGGCTCCTAGCGATTCAGTGATCATGGTCATCATATTCAGTTCTTGAGCTGATTTAGACTTGATAGATTTTAAACTGAATAATCTGCCCAATTGCGCGGAGATAAACACTCGCTTGTTTTCATACCACGCTACTAAAGTCTTCCAGGTAATGCTGAACGTACTATTCAGTGACTCGGAGATTGATGACAAGCCGGTATCGCCAGGCATTTTTCAAATACATTTTTTCTACATTTATAATCTTCGTTCTCGCCCACCATTGACATAAAGAAATCATAAAAGGATCCATGGTAATCTCTTGAGAATACAAATTGATTCTCGGCAAACTTCTTCGGTGATTACCGAGCTCTATTATGTCTTGCCGAATAATAAAACCTTCGCTTGAACATAGAATTCCTGGCATCTTTCGTAAGTACGATGTTTCATGTATGACTGCCCCACAAGTTGTTCCGCATACATTTGACATATCCTTTCATGTTCTACTTGAAACTTAATCCAATTGGCTTCGAGAATTTCTAGCCGAGCATGCAGAAGATGACGAGAGATTGATTCAGACGCTCCATCTGAAGCATCCTGCATTCTGAATTCTTAGAAATCTGTTCATTTGCATTAATATTTGATCTCGCAATGAATACATGATTGACTCAGCATTCCAAAACACACTTGATTGATTCTTCGCTTGCCATCAGTCCACAGAGCACCCCACATCAGATCTGGCTCGAAAGACCAAAAATTAATGTTGGGATAAGGACAAGAGTAGGGAATCTGGCTGGCCAAAATGCTCTGTATTATAAGCAGTTTGACTTCAAGTTATCAGGATGACGGGAGTAGGCAAGAGCTGCTGATATTCTACTAACGTAATTAAATTTGTTATATAATTCGTCCTTGCTATTCGGAAAATTATTTATGCAGAGCGTCTGTTGTACTCCTGTCAAAAAAGAAAGCCAAAAACGAAGAAGATAAAAGCTAGTCAAAGGCAAAAGAGAAGCGGTTGCAATTACAACGCGATTTATTCGCTCTTTGTTAATAATCGAGCTTGATTGAAAGTTACCGAATAATCAATTTTTGGATAATTAATGTTTCTATTTCTGTGTTAACTTATTGGGCACTCATAACTATAAGATATTTTTCAATCATCAATGCCCAATAACTTAACAAAGAAGTGGAACATTAACTATACAGAAGTTGACTATTCCATTATTGATAATTTTAAAGCTGGATTAATAATCGATTATTTTCGAGATAATAGTTGAGATAATAGACTATTAGTCGATTATTAGTTGACATTCAACACAAATTTGATTAAAAAGTCGACTCTTGACTTCTCCAGTTTACTTATAGTTGACTTTTTTTGAGACATTAATTAAGTATTAGTCGACTATTAGTCGACTTTAAAGTCGACTCTTAACTTTTTCTAGTTCAATTTATAATTGATTTTTAGTCGATTTCGTTGTTTGGGTTGGGGAGATTCCTTAATTTCTATTCTCACCATCCACTTTGTCACAAGAGAGGCATTATCATTATGAGGGCAATTAACAGAGTCATATTATTATCTCATCTTAGGTTTCATGAAAAAAATTAATATCATCCACACTTTCTTGGGTAATGACTATCCTTTTCACTTCATTTTTTCCACTATGCAGAATAGATTAAATTATCATATTCACAAAAACAATATTGTACATACCTCTCAATCTCTTAATAAAAAAGGAAAAATTATTCAAAACTTTTTTACTATCCTGTACGTTAATGTCGGTTTCTGAAAGCTGTCTATTGCTCTTAAAATGAATTCAAAATTAGCCTATTTTATCTCTAATACCCTTAAAAATTAAAAAGGGCCAAAGATCAATTGGATTTCTTATCTTAAGAGATTGTTTATAAAATATTGCGAAGATTGTAAGCTACATGGATCAAACGAAGTTAAAAACTATATTACAGGAACACAAAGTCAGATACAAAGAAGAAACCTGAATCACTATCGATTATCACTAATCACAGAATTAATTGCCATTATTTCAATTAAACGACGAGTTTAATTGAAATAAAATAAGAATTTTAGATAGTGAGCCTTACAACAAGCAATTAATATCTGAGATGGTTCACATAAAAAAGCAAAAATAAGGTCTAAATAGGCAAAATGACACGGAACTACGCTACTGAATTCTATTTCTCTATTATACAACTTCTTTCCTTCTCCTAATCCTTCTTTCTCTCCCTTTCTCAATTATCTTCTCCCAGCCGGTTTTTACTCCCTCACTTGTAGCCTTTTCACTTGTAACATTTTCGTCATTTCGTCACATCTAATTAAACAATAAAAACATTCTATCACAATTTGCTTTATACATTTTTATATTCCAATTGATCTTTTATTTTCGGACATTATAACTCGTTTTACACATTTTAAGATAATGTTCATTAGTTTTATTTATTATATATAAGCAATCCAATTATTTTCACTTTTATTAAATTTTGCTAATTGTTTCTAGATTTTTATATCCTTATATTATTATATTGATTATTTTACTGTTTCTATAGTATTCTTTTTGGTAATTTAATCATTATACTTTTGTAACGAGCAATAACATTTTATGTACACATTCTTATTAGTTGATAATCTGTTATAACATTTATGATGCGCAAATAAATACTTCTGAATTATCAAGGTGATAACCATAGAATAGGATCTAGCGATCTTACATCAGTTATAATCTGTATTTTTATTCATTATTTTTAAGCCATCTACAATTTTAATTTTTATTTTAATTAAGCCATTTATAATTTAAATTCAATAATTATATTTTATTTTGTGTTAAACATTGAGAATGACTCGATCGAGAGAAACATCGTTTGTAGCTACTCTTTGTCTAATATATTATTGACTTAATACACTATTACATCGTTTTCTTTTGGCTCGTAGCCCAATTTTATTTATATTATTCTTTTATTTACCAGGTGTATAAGCTTAAATCCGCTATTTTTAAGTCAAAAAAACACTTTTTTTTTTCCTAGGAAGCAAAAACAAATTTATTCAAAGTACTTGCCCTCGCTAACTATATATTTTTCCTATCTTTCGGACAATTTGTGTATGCCAAAAAAATTCCTCATCTTTCGAGGCAAACCACTCATCAAGCCATTTTCGGACGTCTTCGTAAGAATCGAAGTGCCGCTCAGCGAGCGCGTGGCCCATCGACGAAAACAGGTGATAGTCAGAAGGTGTCAGGTCTGGTGAGTAAGCGGGATGGGGTAGCACTTCCCAGTTGAGTGTCTCCAAGTAGTTTTGGATTGTTGACGTGTGCAATGGTGCGTTGTCGTGGAGGAAAATCAGCTTGTCATGTCTTTTCCGATAATGCAGCCTTTTTTCACGCAGAGCACGGTGCAATTTGATCACTTGTTGGTGGTAGCGGTGAGCATTAACAATTTCACCAGGTTTTAACAGCTCGTAGTAGATGACACTCTCCTGATCCCATCAAACGCACAGCATCGTCTTCCGTCCGAAGCGATTTGGTCTTGATAATGATGATTGAACGGGATCAACCCAAGATTTCTTGCGGATTTCTTTAAGATTCTGAAAATAGATCCACTTTTCATCGCCTGTCACAATCCGATGCAGGAACGACTGTCTTTTTTGTCTGGCAGCAGAATTTGTGTTTTGCTCCATCTGCCTATCGTTCAGTTCATGCGGCACCCATTTTCCGATCTTTTGAACCTTCCCCATGACATGTAGTCGCATGGAAATGGCTGCTTGAGAAACACCCAATTGCTCGGCAAGTATGTTTTGCGATTGGGTATCGTCCTCGTCCAAAAGAGCCTGCAATTGATAGTCTTCAACCTTCCTGGGCCGATTTTCACGCTTCTTGTCATTCAAGTCAAAATTGTCGTCATTGAACCGACGAAACCAATCTCTGCACGTTGCTTCCGATAAAGCATTGTCGCCATAGGCCTCCACAAGCATTCAATGCGATTCGGCAGCTGATTTCTTCAAATTGAATCAGAAAAGCAAAGCTTTCCGCATATGCTTTTTTTTAGCAAAAAGACATGATTAGAAAGAAGACATGATGAAAGAAAAAATGTATGTTGTTGTATAAAATTGCTGATGATATGCACTGGTTAATGTTGACAGATGTCAAATACATAAAAAAAAGTGTGTTGTGTGCCCAGGGTAGCTTTGTATGCTCACTAATGCCATCTATGAGCAAACAGCGGATTTAAGCTTATACACCTGGTATATTATTTATATTATTTATTTTAATTAATATTATTAATTTTATTTATATTATTCTTCACTATATATTTTATTTTACGCTGGTTAAAATATACGTCCACCACACATCCTTATTTTACTTTTTCTTTTAGGATTTTCTTTTAGGATCATTTTGATTTTGATTTTAACGTTTGTGAAGTTTGTAGTAAATTAAAAATGTTTTATGTTCCTCCATATTAGATTGTTGTATAAAAAAATATCTCATATATGTATATAGGATATAGTGTAATGGTCTGCATAATTTTTTAAACACTTCCGACAATTAAAAAAAAGATTGAAAGATGAGTATTCATTTCATGAGTATCTATTTTATATCGCTACAACATGTGATAAAGGAATTAAAAAAAATTCATTTTTCATAAGGAAATCAAAGTCATCTTAAATTTTTTAAATGGCATTATATAATTTTTGCCGTAATATTGTAAGAGTCTTCAAGACGAATTCAAATCACTATCGAAATGTCACTTTTATTGATTTATTGATTTCATGTTTTATTGATTTCATTGCATATTTTATTAAATACGTACATGTATGTATGTTCTGTGTTCTAGTCAGAGACTTGTAATTACTGCTGTTACAAATTTGATATTAAATATCAAAAAGATTATTAAAATTAATATTTCGATAGTGATTTAAATTGGTCTTGAAGATCTCTATTATATTATATTACATACTACTTAAAAATTTTAAGATAACTTTTTATGAATCAAAATGTTTAAAAATTTTTTTTATCGCATGTTGTAGCCTGTATAAACTAGATGAATATTTACATTTTAACTTTTTTTAACCGTCGGAAATATTTGAAAAATCGTGTGGATGGACCGTTATGTTGAATACTCTGTACAATACAAATTACAGATAGAATTATGATAATTATTATTGTTTATATTTCAGACAGCAGTCCTATTTGCCCTATATGCAATGTAGCAGCAGTGACTACAAAAGCAAATAGGAAAGAATCGAAAAGTGCATTAAATTTTGTGCCTTTATCACCAATATTATATGATAAGAGTTGCCGTACTTGTAGTGAAACTTGTAAGAATGTCAACAAATGTAAACACTGTAAACGTGTAAGTATATAAGTTTACTTAAAGATTTGGGTTAAAAACTTTTCGTTTCAAGTAAATCCATGTAGAAACTCGCTTTGCGTTATAAACACTATTCATGAATGTCGTATGTTATATATGCCCCTGAGGAAAAGCTTCACTATAAAACTAGAAACATAAGCTTTGGATTGAATCTCGCTTTGCATAAAACGTTGAAAGTTCATATGTAAATATGTATTTACACATACATGAACTTATAACTTTAACTCTTGTGTGGAGCATTCTAATGAGATCTCAACAATGGATTCTTTCCGGAATTATGTTGTTTATCTAATATTCAATCCTCAGGTCTTGAGCCTGGAGGATCCATACATATACGGGGTAGGGCATTTTAATTGCTCAGGCAGATATTTCAGAAACTAAAAGAGACACGGGAAAAAGTAGTATCTAAAAGTTTTCTTGGAAAAAAAATTGGAAATAACAGATTTTGTATATGGAACATTATTAAGATCAAGTCAACCTGAATTTTTTTTATAGAAATCACTATTTTTTATTGAATATTCTTATAGTTGAAGTCGAGGCGTTTTCAAAACACTATAATAAAATTTTATTAAGCACTTTTTGAGTTATAAGGCTGTTTTTTCATGCTGACGCTCGACGCTCATTTTCAGCGTCAAAACAGGTCACGTGATTAAAATTAATGCTTAGTATTCATCAATTTTGATCATGTGATCTGTTTTGACGCTCGAATCGAGCATCAAGCGTCAGTATGAAAATGCAACCTAAGACTTAATAATTATTATACTGTTGACATTAAAATTACAAAAGGTGTATCACATGGAGGTTACTTATTGTTAATCAGATTTAATCTGTACATATGTACGTACGTGAATGGGGGAGAGAAAGGCAGAATCAAAGTTATATTCTGTTTTTATTCATTATATGGACTGATTATATTTGATATCAATTAACTCTAGGTCGACTGATATTGTAGTTTTAAGAGAATCGCAAAAAAAAAACCGAATTTTTCGCGGACAACTTTTCCGCGGACTTTTTCGGTATTTTTCCCAAGGATAGAAAAATTTATTGGAAAAATTCACGCGTTAGGTAAAACCTATCATATTTGTTTCTTGGTTCTTTCATAAAGAAAATAATTGCCTATAGGATACAACCGACAGTGAGATAATTTGGAAAATTTATCTTTTCAAAAACGGTAAAAAAAGGCCCCAAGTGTTCTCATAAAAAAACAGTTACATAAATTATTATATGTGCTTGTATGGGCGCTCCTTGAAGGAAAAAATGAGAGTGAGCTTCCAAAAACGCCCAACGCTCGATTATCATGAAATTTGGTAAAAATACTCCAAATGACGTTAAATGAATGCCTTTAAATGGATTTTTACCGACAAGAAAGTTTAATGTCAAAAATGTTCGAATAAAGTCATGAAAGTTTGTGCTCATTATAATTGCTGCTTAAAAATATATATTTTGTTTTTGAAACGATTTTACACACGAAGCAACTTCCATTTCTCCTTCCTCCCTGCTTAAGGGGCGCACGACTTCCATGATTATACTGTTGCACATGGGTTTCTAGTTTCCACGCGAAGCGACTCTCACCCTCTTCCCCTCCCTGCAAAAGAGAGCACGACTCTAACCTTCGACTCTCACTCACCCCCCTCCGCCCTGCAAAGAATCGCACGACTCTCACCTTCGATTCTTACCCCCTAACTGCAAAGCGGCACACGACTCTCACCCTTCTTTCCCCCTGCTTCAAACCCTATTACAGCGAGCTATGTAACGATAATGCATTTAGGTATGTAACTTTACTTAAATATTTTTGACATTAAACCTTTTTTGTCGATGAAAATCCATTTAAGAGCATTCGTTTGATGTCATTTGGAGTATTTCTGCCAAATTTCATGATGATCGGGAGTCGGAAGTTTATTCAAAAATGATTTTCTATTCCAAATCTATTCTAAATTTATTTTCCAAATTATAATATGAAAGTATATAATAATAATTTTTTTCAAAAAATATGTAAAATTTTTTATTGCGCCAATTATAAAAAAAAAAATTTCGTTAAAACATTAATGTTATATAAGTAAATATTAACAAGTTAATGATCGAGCTTTTAAAGATGAAGGATATTACACACAATTAAGACAAATAAGAAATGATTTATATAGGGTGATTAAAACAAACTTCTGTCCTTAAAATGTCGTATTCTCGAGTTAATTCTGAGATGACGTTTCCTCTTCGAAAATTTTGTCCGATGCTTAGTTTTTGAATTGTTAAGAGAAATAATTAGCGATTTACAAGTCAAATACAAGAGGCACGGATAATGCAATTCGCCATCAGACGTGGGTGCTTACGCGAGACAATTGCTACGATCAACTTGATGGTTTTACACAATAGTACACGTACACACAATAGTACATTTTTGAAAAAGAAATATCGTCTGAAATTAGAAATGCAAGATTCTCTCTCTCTCATTTCTCTCTCTCTCTCTCTCTCTCTCTCTCTCTCTACTCTTACTTA
>NW_012130093.1:2149096-2160692 GCF_000143395.1 Atta cephalotes | reverse complement strand
GTAGGTAGTAGGTGTAGTAGTGTGTGTGTGTGTGTGTGTGTGTGTGTGTGTGTGTGTGTGTGTGTGTGTGTGTGTAGAGAGAGAGAGAGAGAGAGAGAGAGAGAGAGAGAGAGAGAGAAAATCTTGCATTCCTAATTTGAGACAATATTTCTTTTTCAAAAATATACTAATGTATGCGCGTATTATTGTGTGAAACCATCAAGTTGATCGTAGCAATCGTCTGGCGTAAGCACCTGCGTCTGACGAGCATCGTCTCTGCTTACCTCTTGTATTTAACTCGTGATTCGCTAACTATTTCTCTGAATAATTAAAAAACTAAGCATTGTACAAAATTTTTAAAGAGGAAAAATCGTCTCAGAATTGACTCGAGAATATGACATTTTAAGGACAGAAGTTTATTTTGAATCATCCTGTTTATCAATTACGTTTCGGAATCACCGATCTCTCTTTAATTAAAATAATAATATAATAATATAATAAAAACTAGATTTACATGAATCAGTGGACTGTTAATTGGACGCAAAGCACAGTCGAAAATCGCAATGGAAATTTCTTTCTTATTAGTCGCTGTCATTATATGGAAATATGAGAAGTCATATCGATAAGAGGTGATCAAAATAATATGCCAATAGGATTTTTTTTTTTCGGATCTGATTGTAAGTTAAATTCTATCAAATTAAACACAAGTAGTACCATCATTGTTATTTACTTAACTTTAATTATATGTAGCATTTATATAAAATGTTTGATATTAACAACTGGCGCAAAGTTAAATTCCACAAAATTTTATATATCATTCATATAAAAGATCTTTTTAAAAAGGTGAAAAAAGGCTAAGCATACGTGTTTTTTAGAATAGAACCTAAGTGATACGTTATCTTTTTATTATTCCAACTCAAGTAGTAGTAGTTTTAATTCTTCTTCAAAAATATTCTTATTTTTTCTTTTATTCTAATTCAAGCAGTAGCAACTTTAATTCTTTGTTAAAAATTATTGCTATACGAAAAAAATTATTGTCAAATTAAAAAATAAACAATATAGTCTTAATTAACCAAGTTAAATTCTATTAAATTAAAAAATAAAACCCAGGTAATGTTATCTTTATTATTTATTTAACTGTAATGATATATCATTCATATAAAAGATTTGATATCAACATCTAGCGCCAAGTTAATAACGCCAGTAAATTTCACAAAAGGAGTTAGTGTATTTTAGGCGATTTGAGGAGCGCACACAGAAATCGTTGTGTTCACATTTTTTTCTTAATTTTACTTGTTGAATTTGAAAATAACTCAAATGTGTAAAATATAAATATGTAAGTATACAGGATGTCTCATTTTAAGTGACTATCTCAAATATCTCTTTAATAATGCATTTTAGGGAATATGCTTTAGTTTTTTTACTTTAGTCTTTCTAAACAAAAATTTTTCGAGTTCGAGGAGAAGATAAGATAATACATTGGTTTGACCTTGGGCATTGTCAAGATCAGGGCTAGGTTACTTTGAATTTTTTAAATGGAATTCCCATTCATTATATATTCTTGTAGCTTACCTCAAACACTTTTCAAATTCTGTAATAAAATATTTCTTTATTAAATTCTTTTCGAATTAAAAGGCATGAAAGTTACAATACTGTTGGCATTAGCATTACTCAAGGTGTTTGATCAATGGCTAAAACTTTTCAAACGTTGTTCAGGGCTATGATTTTGACAACATTTGTTAAAGTTAAGGCGATTGGAGGTTGTTCTTATTTTCATTTTTATGTAAAATTAAATTTTTAGTGCAAAAATCCCTTACGGAAATGAACTATTGGAAAGTTAGTAATTACATACTATTGGTTTACAATAGTGATTATTCATTCTCTAATATATAATGATTATGTAGCATTCAATCGGGATATTCGTAATAATTATTCTCCAACAGTTTTTGAATGAGTGATTATTGATTTCATAATCAGATTATTTGCAATAATCGTTCCCTAATAATTCTTTTATGGAATGATTATTGATTTCATAATCCGATCATTTACAATAATCACTGCTCAATAGTTTTCAATTATAGTGATTATTAATGCCAAATCAGATTATTTGATATAATCATTCCTCAAAAAAGTTTTCCGATTGAATGATTATTGATTCCATTAATCAGATTATTTGCAATAATCACTACAGCACACTACTTTTAAGTTATATAAATAATTATTAGCTTTTAATAGTTGACTATCCACAATAATGATAAAGGTATAAGTACTGAATATTTAATACATTTTGATTCAATATTATATATTTGATTCAATATCTATTGACCAATAATTATACATCTATAAACATTCTGGATTCGAAGATACGTCTGTCTAGCTGGACCCCCACTTAACCAAACTTTAATGAAAAAAATTATGAAATAATATGTTATTTATGCGCTATTCATATCCGCAAACAAAAATTTTGCGCTCATTCCGTTTAGCTAAAAAAAATTTTTTTGTGGGGGGACTGAGTCAATTAGTGCGCTACTAATTGTAAGTATTTTCGATTTTTGCGCTGCAACCCTTAAGGCACTTTCCTCTTGGAGCGAACAGACATATTCATCTCTAAGTCGTTTAACATTGCAAAATTAAATACTCTGACTATATAAAATATAATAATTCTCTGATTTATGCGTTACTATTTCCAAGCATTTTCGATTTTTGCGTTACAACCCTTAAGACACTTCCCTTTTGGAGCGAAGCCATATTCATCCCTAAGTCGTTTAAAATTGCGAAATTAAATACTGTGACTATGCAAATGAATTCTCTGATTTATTATATCCATATCCAAATTTTTTGAATTGTGAAGTTTCATCTAGCAGCGTTTTTCGACAATTCAAGTTCTGAAATAATATATTATTTGTAATACCGTTATCATTAAATTTTTCTGTAACAATGACATTATATTTTTACAGAAACAATAATAAATTCCGCCTTAATTTTATTAATGCTACTTTAATTTTCTGTTATCTTTACATCTATTCAATAGATCACATTATTTTCAATTGGATATAAATCTTTTATTTAATAAAATTATATTGAGAAATCTTTTTATTCTTTCTGATTGTCAGTATAATACTGTGATACAAAACATAAATTATCAGTTATCAGTAGTAATAGTGAATATTGGAATGGACTTTTAATGATAACAGTAATATTTAAAAGCGAAATTTAATAAAAGTTTGTAACACAAACTTTGCATTTATGTACTGAAATTAAATTCCTTAATATATAAGCATATATTTCAAAATGAAAATGTTAATATAAAAAATTAGCGAGGGTTTGTTAAATAAATTCAATATTTAGGTTTTAAAATTGAATAGTGATTGTTACATTTATAATATTGATTATTAAATAATGTAAGTTTATAATCTAATATTTTTTACTTTAACAAAAATAAAAAATGTAGAGATTAGATAATATTTATTTTCATATTCGTTCGCTACAGAGTAGCGGTTGGAGGCTGATTTGCTCGCTCGCAGCCCTTAATATATAGAGTGTGTTTTAAGTAAAATCCGGGCCGCATTATTACACACAGAATGGGAACGAAAACATCTTATACCATTTTGAAATCCGCTGTAATTTTCGAATTAAAAAAGAAAATGTCTAAACCAATGTGCGGAAGTCGCGCCGTGCGAATTCGCAGCACGGCCCATCGCGCTTCATTTCATAGCGACGGCACGCAGGGAAGATAAAGAGAAGGGATAGCGCTTCGTTTCCCTTACGTGCGCGCGCACTGTCGCTATGAAATGAGGCGCGATGGGCCAGCCCGGATCTTACTTAAGAGACATCCTATATACCCGCAGTAATTTCGGCATGGGTTTGTCGCAGGTTAATAGCAAAAATGTACAAATGTACAAGTTGTTATATACATATGTAAAGGACAGACAGTACAAATTTATCTTATATTTTTATAAATATATTTCAAAAAAAAATTCACAAATAGAACAAGTTATTATTAATATTATTTATTATATTTACTGATTTAATGCATCTTTGACTTTTTCCTTCCACAAAATCCTGTGACATCATTCCTTATTTCTTAATAGGAACGCAATTGCTTGAAATTCATAGTGCATAAAATCAAAAATAGACTTCGATTGATAATGTATTTTCATAATTTTTCGTGAATTATAAATATTAATGTTCGCTCTAAGAGGGAAATGCCTTAAGGATTGCAGCGCAAAAATCGAAAATGTTTGGAAATAGTAGTGCATAAATCAGAGAATTATTTTGTATAGTCAGGATATTTAATTTTGTAATTTAAAATGACTTAGGAATGAATATGGCTGTTTGCTCCAAGAAGGAAGTGCCTTAAGGGTTGCAACGCAAAAATCGAAAATACTTAGAAGTAGTAGCGCATAAATAGCGCATAAATCTTGTGTATTTGATTTTTCAAATCGATTGTTTTTAACGGGGACTGACTGTCTATTCAGACCACCCACAAAAAATTTTTTTTTTAGTTAAATGGAATGAGCGCAAAAGTTTTTGTTTGCGGATAGCACATAAATAGTGCATTATTTCATAATTTTTTCATTAAGATTTGATTAACTGGGGGCGGGAGGGGCTAGACAGACATTATCTTCTCTCTTAATCATAAATTTCAATTAAATTCTAGATTCTACAATTTATTGAAAATACGAAAAAATATTATTAATTTTGATAGAAATTGATTGAAAATGATATCTGACAAAAATGATTTAGATGTATAGAAAATTTATCTTTAGATAAGCAATCTGAAATTTGTGATTCAAAAATACAATATTATTATATTATTAATTAATTTTCATAAAATGTAACAAGATAGAAATTTAAAAATGATAAAAAACTACATAATAAAAATGATAGAGAAATATAGAAAATTTATATCAGGCAAGTAATTTAAAATTTAAGATTAAAAACGATATTTAAGATATATAATAAATATAATATAATGTTTATAAGAACTTATTTAACTTAATTAAGAAATATCTCTATAACTATCACATGCTAAAGTATTCAGACAAGCGTGCGATTATAGCTCAGCATTAGAGTGTTAGACTATTACCCCATAAGTCTTAAGTTCGAATCCCGTCAATTCCATGCGTTTTCAAAAATTGTAAATTTCCTATGCATAATTGTAATTAATAAATTGCATGTGAAAATATAAATTAATTTCATAAAAGAATAAGAACTGTATTTTAATAATTACAAAAAATTTTTTTTAAAAATAACAAATATGAAATTTATTATTAAAATGATATAATATTATTAATAATGATAAAATATGACCAGATAGAAATTGATTAAAAACGATATCTAAAGCGTCGACAAAAACGATAAAGAAATATTATAAATACAAAAAAATCTATCAAATCATATCAATAAATTTCAGATAAATAACCTGAAATTTACGAACCAAAAACATGATAGAATATTATTGATTTTGATAAAATATGATTAGATAAAAATTGATTAAAAACGATATATAAATTATATGACAAAAATAGAGATAGAGAAATAGAGATAGAGAACTATAGAAAAATCTATCAGATATTTCAAATTAGTAATCTGAAATTTATGAATCAAAAACACGATTCAATCAGATAGAGTTTTTTCCTATTTGATTTTATCGGACTTTTTAAGGGGATGCTAGAGCGAAAGCTGAACTTAATAAAGATCGATATTACAGGTTTTCATTTCCAACGTAGATGCTTACGCCGTCTGAGTTAATATGATCGTGCAGAGAATTCGATCAATTAATTATTGATATTTTTATTCCATTTCCTATACATTACCATCATAGAAGGGACGAAAACATGTATTAAACTCGGTTCCAGAAATGTAAGATTTATTTTATTTTGGAAAATTGTTCAATTTTAGAATTGAGAAAAAAATAAATCGGAATTGAAGTTAATCTTATATTTGTGGAATTGGGCTTTAGAAATACAGTTGCATTATGCACATGCAACATAGGCCGCGTTCCAATATATACTATCAATACTAAAAATCTGTAATAAACATAAAATACAGATTTTTAACTAATAATTTTTAAGTAATAATTTTAACTAATAATATTTCAATTATTACTTTATATATTACTTTACATAGAAATACTTCATCACGATTTGATGGAGTATTTCTATGTAAAGTATATGTTTAGGCGTTTAATAAGAGATGCAACAACCATATAACCATGATAAATTATTCCGGAAGTATACTTTTTATCGAGATGAGATGCATTCCTGAATTGATATCATGGACAGATGTAAGAGTCTGTTCTTCTTGCAATCATATCAAGACACACGTTGTTTCATAAATATTGAGGTTTTTATATGTAATGCGTAGACATTTCTAGAATTTTTATTATGTCATTATTTTAATATAAACAGTAGTTTTAATATGAAAATGACCTGAGTAAGATCGAAAAGTATGTATATTGTTTTGTTAAATATAATGTTTTTGTAATTCATAATATTTATATATATTACCGAAGTACACCTTGCTTTTGCTCTGAGCCCTTTAACGGATTATTTCAATTTAGTTTGCTGAGCATTGATTAACTTTTTATTAATATATTTAACTTTACATATAACAACAGTGATTATTTCGTTACACTTCCTTTTAGCACTTTCCACGTCGCGGTAGGTACTGTTACAAATTCGTTTAAACGGGCAGAATAACGCAACAAGTTTCTTTAAATTTTTGACCGACGACTGCGTCGCGCTTATATTTAGGGTTTTTCGAATCATCCTTGAGCGTTTCGTGTTGATCCGTCAGCATTCCGCGTATCGGGCGAGGATAGCTTCTGCGTCTTAAGTTTACAATTTATATTCGCTCAGAGTCTTCTTTTATATTAATTATTTTAAAGTAATTTTGAGTATTTATTAAATCGATTTCGGCATTTATTTATTTAATCGTTTATATTTCTTGCACGTTCGTGGCGCAATTGTTACTTGTGCAATTAGCACTCGTGACATTGTGGAGTATGTGAAGTTAGCACCCCAACTATAGTACACAGGAGTTCTGATTAAAAAAGTTCCTGTTTCCTTTTGACGAGAACATTTATCAATAACATTATATATCAGAAGATTTTACGCAGTCGTAATATAAATAAAGAAATTGGGAAAAAAGATATTCTCAATAGTAATGCTCGGACTAAAGAAATTGAAGCGATATATTATTGCAAAACACATGCAAATATAATGTGTATAATTAAAAATTAAATTAAATTAAATTAAATAATTTATTACGTATCATTATGTTGTATAATATTATTAAAATTTATACATTTGCATAAAAAGTATAAAATATACAGTATGTGAAATATACTGTATAAAATATATATTGTAATTGTCCGTCTAAATAATGATATATTTACACAATTAGAGGTAAAAATACTCATTTTAGAAAAAGTAATTTTATTAATTTCCACTATAAATTGTATAAATTTTCTTACATTATTTATATAATTATCATTTTTACGTAAATTTGCATACTTTTTCAGCAAAACTATTATAAAATTCTTTAATATGTTTATACATTTTGATTCAGCGAAGAATTAAGAAATCAATCATATTAAAGAATTTTATAATTAAGTAAAGTTGCTTTATCTGTTGTACACCAATTAATCATTTCTTATTTGATATTTCAGAGTTTCGTACAAAACACATAATAGAGATTATGTGGTTAAAAAAGAAACTCTACAGATATAGGATATTCTTTTAATCTAAGTTGATGACAATACTACAATAAGTTTTAATATTCTAGTAGTCTTGTTTGAATGTCTAATATAATTATTTTAATGATCTAACTAAAAAATTATTTTCAGATGTATATGTATAATAACTAAATTTTTGAATACATTAGCACAACTTTTATTTATCCGAAAATATTAATTCTCTCTGTTAATTTTCTTAAATCAAGATAATTATATAGAACATTCAAATATGATAACAATGTTGTAAAAAGTTTTAATATTCAACATACCAAACACGTTAAAACTGCAACCGCTGTTGACTTTAACTATCAGAATTGACAAGTATTGATCGAAGATATCTCAGATCATCGCTTGCAATAATATAGTATATCGCTTTTGACATTCAATTTTTTTCAGTCGAGTTACCATTAAGAATCTTCTTTTCCAATTGCTTTATATACGACTGCATAGAATCTTCTGGTATCAATATAATGTTATTAATAATGATAAATGTTCTTAATATTAAACGTTGATTCTGTATGCGTGCGTGCATGCGTGTATGTGCGTGCGTGCGTGCGTGCGTGCGTGCGTGCGTGCGTCCCAAGTCAAAAGAATTAAGTTCCGTGACCAAAAAGCAGGACCGACATTCGTACTGTCCATCGGAATAAATGTCATAGCGTCCTTTTAGAATGTTGACATATTCCAGGATCGAAAAGATGCGTGCGACTCACAGCTATTCGCCTCTTTGCATATTCCTATAAGATTGAGTCTAACTGTTCTTCCATACTTTCTCCATTCTGCCTCACTATCTCCTTGATTAAATTCTCAAGGGTTTGGATGTAATACTTAATTAAACAATGATCTTCCAGAATGAATTTCCAATTAGAAACCATTAACAACATTGACTTAACAACATTTTCAGATCCAAACAGTTCGATAGGTGGTTTCGATAAGTGGTTTCATTGTTTTCAGAAAATCAGCTGTATTTTGCGAATTAACGGAATTTTCTATTGTTCTTCTACAAGTTACAAATTTCGTAATTTTTCTCGAAATTCGATGGGACTTTTTGAATCTTAATACCCAATTGTGAGATGCTTTAAATATAGGATTTAAATTTTTTATTTCTTCTTGGGCTTGTAAAGCCCATCTTTATAAATCGATATCATGAATTGCGAATCCTGATTTAATAGCTGCAGTAAATTTATCATATGTAAATTTGGAGATAATTTTTCTATACGATTTTCACCTGAATGTAATTATTTTTCCCATCGTCTTAATTGACGTTCAGATGAAACTCTTTTAAATTTACTTTGTAATGATTATTGTCCGTTTGCGGATGATTCCTTTTGTTGTTATTTTTTTCATTAATATCTTCCTTTTTCATTAATATTTCTAATATTCAACAATTCATCTTTTATAAGAACTGTCACAATCTGTGTCATCATTTAAACATTGAGAATGAGAAATGGTATCTTCACTCCATGCTTTTTTGTTATCTTCAATTATTTCAGAATAATATAGTTTATAAGGTTTTTGATAATCGAAATAGATTATTTCCAACTTTCTTATATATGAAAAATTCTATCTAACAATGATCTTTGTATGTGTTCTTTTAATTTTATTTCTGCTTCAGTGACTGTTTCTGGTAAATATACTGAAAACTTATAGATGCTAATAAAAGTCTAAAAACATTAAGTGGTATTGATAACCATGTTTAAAAATATTAATACATTGCTTTGTATCGTAATGTGAAAATAAATTGTATAGACATGATTATGACAGAACGACTGTATTGACTGAACGTAAGACTGCTACGTGAATATTCTTATATTTGTCCATTTATTATAATTATCTTGAATGTATATATAAATTTATATTACCGCACAGTTTATTCCTATTATCTATTCCAAAAAAACTTATCTTTTCTTTGAAAAATATGTCATGACTCTGATACATGATTTAGAAGGTTATTTCTTATATTTCACTACACATGATAATTCAGACACGAGATTTTCTAACAATTTAAATATACTATACTTTATATATTAAATATAGTTATTAAATATATATTTTCTAACAATTCAATGTATTGGAAGTACAAATTAGTTCGGTCCGTTTTTTTGTGTTCAAAAATGCATTTATTTTAAAACAAAATGAATGAACAGATCAATTAAAGTATTGTCCATCGCTGCCTACTACTTTTTCCCATCTTTTAAGCAATTTTCGAATTCCATCTCGAAAATATGACTCATCTTTGGAGGCGATTCAATTTTGGAGCCAATTTTCGATTTCTGCGAAAGAAGAAAACCGGTGACTTGCCAAATCGTGCTGCATCCTTCGGAACTAATAATCAGAAGGAGCAATGTCCGGAAAATACGGCGGGTGCGGTAAAACATCCCATTTGAGCGATTCTAAATATTTTTTTACGACTTTACCGACATGAGTGTTGTCATGAAGAAGAATAACTTTATCATGTTTTTGTTCGTATTCCGGCCATTTTTCTCGCAATGCACGGCTTAAATGAATCAATTATAGCCGATATCGATCGCCCGTAATGGAAGGTTCAGCAGCTCATAGTAAACAAGATCTTTTTGGTCTTATCAGATATAGAGCATGATCTTCGAACCATGAATTCGGCTGTGATGTTGATGTTGAGGTCGATGACAACGATTGACCGGGCTTAGCGTAATATTTTTTCTTCTTGGGGTTGTCGTAGAATATCCACTTCTCATCTCCAGTCACAATTCGATGCAAAAAACCTTTTCTCTGTTGTCTTTAAATCAGCTATTCGCAAGAAAAATCGCTTTTCAACATCTCTCGGTTTCAGTTCATAAGGCACCCAATTTCCTTGTTTTTGAATCATTCCCATGGCTCTCAATCGTACAGCAACGGCTTGTTGAGTTACCCCCAATAATTCTACAAGCTCCTTTTGTGACTCTGATCTTCTTCGAGTAATGCCTCTAATTCTTTGTCTTCGAATTTTTTTGGCTTTCTAGAGCGAGGCTTGTCTTCAACGCTAAAATCTCCATCCTTGAAACGTCAAAACCATTCCTACATTTCCCTACATGATTTATCAGTTGGAGCAGTGTCATCATAAACTTCGACAAGCATTCGATGGGATTCAGCCGCACTTTTCTTCCAATTAAAGCAGAAAATCAAAACCTCCTATAAATGCTGTTTGGTTAACACAAAATTCGACATTTTAAACACAGACATTTTAAAAATCAAGGTTTTTGTATGAAACTCAAAGCGATATAAACTGAATATTATTAGCAGATGTTTAACTTCTCTGAAACCGCCAAAATCAGCTGTCACTATGAACCATTCACAACAGCTGGAGTCATCTTTAGGGAAACGGACCGAACTAATTGTACTCCCAATATTTTTAAATGCAACAGTTTTTTAAAAATTTATTTTTTAAAGATTCAATCTTATACAATAATTTTATTATGAAAGAATGGATTTGGAATAAAATTATTTTTATTCATAGAAGAAATTAATAGGTCAATTCTAAGCAGAATCATAAAACTTGTTCTCGTAACACTCGTAAGACCTTATAATCAGTATTCTCTCTAATTTTATGCGTATCATAAAACGTAAGATTATTCGTAAATATTTACGATTTCTTATAAATCTTCTGAATAGTAAAAAGCTGTCTGTAGAAATATCATATAAAGGTATAAACACTTCAAAATTCTTATAAATCTTACGAGAATATGTTACGAACAATTTTGTTTAGAATTTAGGCATAAATGTCAAAGAAATAATAATAGAGTTAATATGTATATATATTAGGTGTAATAAAAAGANANAATATACTTACTTACTTACTTACTTATTACTAATTAACTTAATTAAACTTAATTTAACTTTAAGTTTAACTTTTAAACTTTTTAA
>NW_012130093.1:2144261-2149076 GCF_000143395.1 Atta cephalotes | reverse complement strand
ACTAATAAGTAGTAACAAAGTAAATAATAATAGTAGTTAATATAGTATATATAGTTAGGTAAGTAAATAAAAGTAACTACTTATTTACTTTACTATACTATTCATGCAAAAATAATGGATTTCTTTTTATTACACCTAATATCTTAATAAAATATTATATATTTAGAAAATCTAAATACATATACATACATATGTATATTATATATAAAATTTAAATACATATATAATGGAGTTATATAGAAATATTAGGTGTGCAATTTTGCTTCCGCCGTTTTTTTTCCGAAATTCGAGGCTTTATTGTAAAAAACTGGTTATATATTTATGATTCAAAGTATTATCCATCGCTGACCACTACTTTCTCCCATCTTTCGGGTAACGTATGAATCCCGCGTCGAAAAAATTGGTCTTTTGAGGCTATCCACGAATCGATCCAATTTTTTACTTCTTCATAATACCGGAAGTGCTGGTCAGCCAGGCCGTGTGCCATTGATCGAAACAAGTGATAATCAGAGGGAGCAACGTCTGGAGAATACGGCGGGTGGGGTAAGACTTCCCATTTCAACGTTTCCAAGTATGTCTTGACTACTTTCGCAACATGGGGTCGAGCATTGTCATGCTGCAAAATCACTTTATCGTGTCTCTCGTTGTATTGCAGCCGTTTGTCTTTCAATGCTCGGCTCAAACGCATCAATTGCGTTCGATCGCCTGTAATTGTTTCAGTCGATTTTAACAGTTCATAATACACTACGTCGAGCTGGTCCCATCAAATACAGAACATGACCTTGGACGTCAAAATCACCGTTCTTGAAGCGTTGAAATCACTCACGTTCTTTCATTAATAGCGGCCTCACCATAAGTATTTGAGAGCATTCGATGAGCCTCAGCCGCAGATTTCTTCATATTGAAGCAAAAAATTAAAACCTCCCGCAAATGACGAGAATTTGGCTCGTAAACTGGCTCGTAAATTTTCAATCGAGAATAAGTTTATGATGCAGACACAAATTGACTAATGTTTCTATGTTATGTTGACAGATGCCCAAGTTTATTGTATGACGTCTATGATCTATTTATTTCGATCACCATTTATCGCTAAAGTCATCTATAGGAAAACGGCAGAAACAAAGTTGTACACCTAATACATATATAGAAAACTATATAAATTTTACTTAAGACATATTTTCAAATTTTCATGTATTTTGCTGTTCTGACGACAATTACTTACGCGCATATGAGCATGGATTACGTATATACGGAAGCGTTAATAATTAATTCTTGAAAATGATACGTTATAATGTAACTTTATTACGTATGGTTGAATTAGTAAAAAAATAATTTTTAATTTGGTAAAAAAAATTTGAAAATTTAAGAAAATTATGAATGATGGGGGTATTTTGTTAAAAAAAATAAACAAAATTTTTTTATCTATAACTTTAAAGTATCTTAAAACCGTACAACTTTTGTTTAAAAAATTTTTGTCTATTTTTTATATTTCCGATGATATTCGCCTTGAAAGAAAAATTTCTTTTTAAAGAGGTGTTTCACTCCTTAAACATGAGTTAACATACGTAAAAGATGTGTCTCTTAGATTTTCATGAGTTAACATACGTAAAAGACGTGTCTCTTAGATTTTCGTGTTTAATAGCATTCTCATGGAGAATCAAATCGATTCTAGACTGTTGTGAACCTTCCCTTGTTATTGTTGCGTTGAAGCAGGTGGCCTTTTTTTCTACGCCTGTATGTTTTATAAATAATCAAAGTCAGCTTTAGTCATGATAAAAGTAAAAGATGAGACATCATCGACATTATTTGTGTGCAAATCTGACTGATTTATCGAGATTTATTTAGACTCATTTAGATTCATTTATTATAGATTTATTGTTAGAAATGCTCGGTACATCTGTGACACAATGTTCCGTATTATCATAATCTGTCGGCTAATAAAGGAGACAGGATAGCCAGTTAATTTCTCTCTTATTTTATATCTATTGCACGTGACTAATGTATACAAAGACAGAGATGTTAACTGATTTTCTAATTCTCTTTTGTTATCCAAAGCATTGATTTTTGAAATAACTTTCTGATTTTCTCTATCAAACATCCTTATAATTCTTCAGTGTATCAATTAAAATATCCTTATCTATTTTTGATGGTCTTCCATGTAAAGATATGATGAGATCCTTCTTCACTTCTCCTCACAATTACTTATATACTATGAAATAATAAGCTAAAAATAAAAAAATGCAAAGAAATAAACAAAATAAAAACTGAAACTAAGATGTAGAACAAAAAATGAAGAACTAAAAGAACTAAATAAAAGAAAAAGAAAAATATCAAAAAATGAAATCAATAATAAAACACAACAAAAGCTCTAAAATATAAAATAAAAAACAAAAATACTCCCATCAAACAGAAAATAGCATTAAGGACTCTTGTATACAAATTAACTTAAAAATGCGAAGCACTCCCGAAATGTTGTACCAATACGCTCACCGAATACTCGACTGAAACTAAAGATGGCAGTGCCACTCAAAGACAGCAATGACCGATCACGTGACACAACGGCCAACACATATCTTCTAACTGGATTTACACAGATAGATAGAAAATTTTCTTTATAGAGTTAGAATACGCGCAACAAGAAGCGGGGATAAAGCAGGGATAAACGAATGATTTTTCATGTCAGAGACAGCAACAAAATCGAAAATGAGTATATTTTGATAGTATACATGATGTATAATAATTAATGAGATAAAACTCGCATGGAGACAAAATGAATTAAACTAAACGATAAAGTCCTCTATTTTTTGCAATTTTTGCAAAAGTTAACGAGAAAATAAACTAAAAACTATCGAATATTAATTTTCAATAATTTTTTACTCAACTACTATCAACTTTACAACAGTTTAGTCTATTATGCGAGAGCATTAATTATCAGATATAGTATATGTTACAAGGAACAGTATCAAAAATTTGCGAGCAACAAAATCTTTAAACAATCTTTGAAAGAATAATGTGCTCGGCGCGGATGCCGATGCTGATAAACTAATTATTTTTCATGTGTCAGAGTTAGCAACAAAATCGAAAATGGACATATTTTGATAGTACAAGGGAAAGTCAATAAGTTTTTAGAAAAACATAGTAAAACATATTTTTTTTGATCGATTCATTTTTTCTCAACATAATCTCCTTTCAGTTCGACTTACACTTGACCTAATGATTCTCCAACTTTTTCAAGCCGTCCGAATAATATGATTTGTCCAATCTTTCAAAATAAGCCTATGTTTCGGCAATGAGCTGCTCTTTGGTAATGAATCTCTTTCCTCCGAACCATTTCTTCAGGTTTGGAAACAAGAAATAGCAGAGGGCTAAATCTGGCGAATATACTGGATGGGGAAGCAATTCATAACGGAATTCGTTGAATTTGGCCACCAGTGCCGGGCACGTGTGAACCCATGCATTGTCTTGATAAAAGAGCATTTTCTTCACCAAATGAGGATGTTTTTTTTTTAAAACGTTGAAACGGTCCAATAAGGCTGCATAGTAATCGCTATTGATCGTTTGCTTTGATGAAAGATAATCGATATGAATTATACCGCGTGCATTCCAAAAACTGACCATTACCTTTCCGGCCGACTTTACGGTCTTCGCCTTCTTCGGAGCTGATTCTCCTGGTGAAGGTCTTCGTTGTTTTGATTGTTCTTTCGTCTCGGGTGTGAAGTAATGGATCCATGTTTCGCTACAATAATGACACAAAAATTCATCTGGATTATGTTGAAACATGTCCAAACATTGTTTCGAAATCGTCACATGATGGCGCTTATGATCCACAGTGAGCAAACGCGGCATCCATCTTGCCAATAGTTTTTTCATACAATTGTTCGTGAAAAATTGAAATCAGTGTGCCACGTGATATGCCTGTAATCTCAACAAGCTCGCACACTTTCACTTGTCGATCAATCAAAACAATATCGTGGATTTTATTGATGATTTCTGGCGAAGCAGTCTCAATTGGACGTCCCAAACGAGGTGCATCACATATGGATGTACAACCACGTTTAAATTCATTCACCCAATTGTATAAAGTAGCAAACGCTGGTCTAGATATACTATGAACATTATCCAACTCAGCTTTGATTTCTTTCAGCGTTAAACCTTTCATATGTAGATGTTTGATCACTACACGAAACTCATTTTTTTCCATTTTGCAAAAAATACAAAGGTTGTTCGCTTTAATCATCTACAGAAATGAAACCACGCGATAAATTCCGTTCAAAATTTGATATTAGGTGTACAACTTTGCTTCCGCCGTTTTCCTATAGATGGCTTTAGCGGTAAGTGGTAGTCGAAATAAATAGACGTCATACAATAAACTTGGGCATCTGTCAACATAACCCCATAGAAACATTAGTCGATTTGTGTCTGCATCATAAAGTTCTCGATTGAAAATGTCAGTTTACGAGCCAAATTCTCGTCATTTGCGGGAGGTTTTAATTTTTTGCTTCAATATGAAGAAATCTGCGGTTGAGGCTCATCGAATGCTCTCAAATACTTATGGTGAGGCCGCTATTAGCGAAAGAACGTGTCGTGAGTGGTTTCAACGCTTCAAGAATGGTGATTTTGACGTCCAAAGTCATGCTCTGTATTTGGTGGGACTAGCTCGGCGTATGCATTATGAACTGTTAAAACCGACTGAAACAATCACAGGCGATCGGTATCGAATTGATGCGTTTGAGCCGAGCATTGAAAGATAAACGGCCGCAATACAACGAGAGACACGATAAAGTAATTTTGCAGCATGACAATGCTCGACCCCAT
>NW_012130093.1:2141677-2143113 GCF_000143395.1 Atta cephalotes | reverse complement strand
TTTTCGACGCGGGATTCGTACGCTACCCGAAAGACGGGAGAAAGTAGTGGCTAGCGATGGACAATACTTTGAATCATAAATGTATAACCAGTTTTTTACAATAAAGCCACGAATTTCGGAAAAAAAACGGCGGAAGCAAAGTTGTACACCTAATAGTAATCAGCTGAGAGATGCTACTTGTCAAAAAGTAATGTGACATGACACTGCGAGTGCCCTCTGACAGATTTTCTAAGAACTTATTGACTTGCTCTCGTATATGCTATGAGGAACACCAAAAATATATGAGCAACTAACTCTGTAACTTTTAATTGTGACACGCATGACGATGCAGTTTTGATTATTTATCGATATTTGTTTAATAATGTAATTTTTATATATTTTTTTGTATTTGAGTAACAAAAAAGCAACAAAATCTGGTGTATTCGTTTTTTTAATGCAGCTCTATATATATTTTAATTGCAGCTCTATATATATTTTTTTATTATGGGTTCTGCCATTAACCTGAACCCCCTTTCTAATTTTTTTTACTGCTGAACGGTTGGCGCAACAAAATTTGCTCTAGAGCAACTAATTAACAACAAATAACACTAAACTTTTTACTATATCCCAACTCAATTTGCGCTGGTGAGGGGCTTAATAGATGTACTCTTTAAACTTCTAATAACATGTATCTCATTATACATAATGTGTAAAATATAATAGACGTAAATCTTTGACATATAAAATTATATAAAAATAATTACATTTACATATAATATAAAAATCTATATATGCTCGTATAAAAAATCGTTTAATATACAGAATATCCAGTCCTCTGTGATCATTTATTATTGTGAGGAGGTAGAGCGGACGAAACTGAGTTGCGAGTAGTTCTCTACTATTTTGCAATTATCGCAATAATTAATGAAATGTTAATTTCTATAAATCGCTGAATAGCAAATACGCACTTATTCGACGGTATTTTAGAAATTAATATCTCATTAAATGTTGTAAAGATTGCAAAACGGTATAATTACATAATCTTTTATTCATTTTAATCCACTATACCTCCTTGTGAAAGATGATCCCATAAGAAGCCCCAAGAGGAACACTATATAATAAACATACATATTCTCACATAATTATTTTTCTAATTTTATAATAGTAACAGTATTTGACGTATGCAATTTTAAAAATAAAAGTAATCAAATAAGAATACAGAATATTCCAAAAGTAATTTAATATTTATTAAACAAAGAAAATAATTCACAATTTCATTAGAATTATAAATTCAAAAACCGTCTAGTGATAAAACGAGGATAGGAAATAGACAATGTCCACTTTGAAGAATATATTGTGAATAGAAGACGGTCCGAACACATGATCAAATGAAATAATCTCATACAAGCAGCGAAAAATATAAAAAAAAGGATAAATATATTAGCTATTAAGTTTTC
>NW_012130093.1:2098538-2141657 GCF_000143395.1 Atta cephalotes | reverse complement strand
AGAGGGAGCAACGTCTGGAGAATACGGCAGGTGGGATAGGACTTCCCATTTCAACGTTTCCATGTATGTCTTGACCACTTTCGCAACATGGGGTCGAGCATTGTCATGCTGCAAAATCACTTTATCGTGTCTCTCGTTGTATTGCGGCCGTTTGTCTTTCAATGCTCTGCTCAAACGCATCAATTGCGTTCGATATTGATCGCTTGTGATTGTTTCAGTCGGTTTTAACAGTTCATAATACACTACGCCGAGCTGGTGCCACCAAATACAGAGCTTGACCTTGGACGTCAAAATCACCGTTCTTGAAGCGTTGAAACCACTCACGACACGTTCTTTCATAATAGCGGCTTCACCATAAGTATTTGAGAGCATTCGATGAGCCTCAGTCGCAGATTTCTTCATATTGAAGCAAAAAATTAAAGCCTCCCGCAAATGACGGGAATTTGGCTCGTAAACTGACTTTTTCAATCGAGAATAACTTTATGATGCAGACACAAATCAACTAATGTTTCTATGGGGTTATGTTGACAGATGCCCAAGTTTATTGTATGACGTCTGTGATCTATTTATTTCGACCACCACTTACTGTTAAAGCCATCTATAGGAAAACGGCGGAAGCAAAATTGTACACCTAATAATATTATGGCTTTTATAGTTTTTGATATTTCTATATAAAGTATTTCTATATAAAGAGTTTATAAATTAATTACTTTAGTACATTTTTTTCGAAAATCTTTTTAACTGTAACATTAGGGAAAAGTCACTCAACCGTTATTTAGAACGAGTTGGAGCAGTCATTCGTTTATTGAAAAATAGTAACTCGTTATTTGTAACACGTAATTTTTATCTATCACGTGTCACAAACTTATAAAAAAAAAATTTAAATGACTTTGACTCATATTGTTATAGTCATGATTCTGAGTGACCATTGGGCAGTTTTAGTAGGCAACCGTTTCTTGTTAAGAAGATATTATAATTAAAACAATTGAACAATTCATCTCCAAGATGATCTTGATCCTTTCACACATTAGAAAGTCATCATATCGAATAACTTTTGGAAGATTATACAATAACAGTAATCCAACGCATTATAAAAAAAAAATTGAAATGACCTTGACTCATATTGTGAATAACTCTGAGTGACTATCAAACAGTTTAGCAATCAATCGTTGTTCATTAAAGGATTATTAAATAGTAAAGTAAAAAAGTTAAGATTGTCATCTGTCGATTGAAATTCGAGACATAATCCATAGGTCAGGGTCACGATGTTAATAGCAATGACAATAAGATTTCTTAAAATTTGAACAAAATTTGAACTTGTTGCAATATCTCCATTCATAGGAACAAATAGAAAAAAAATAAATGCACTTCCATTGTGCAATCAGGTACCAACTATTGATTGACCATACATAGAATTTAATCGATACAAGTATTATTGAGATATAATAATCGAGACCTCGGAAAACTCACCGCTCCGCATAAAGATATCTAGCATTCTCGCGCTAAAACGCTATGCGTTTTCCTTCGAGACACTACCGTGACTCTGGAAAAAATAAAAGCATATACAATGAGTATAAATTGTCGATTAAGTGTATTTAAAACTTCGGGATAGTTGTTATTGAGATCCGATAATCTCGATTTGGTGCAAATCTCTGCTCGCATATAGAAGCATGACAGTGTCTTATTGCCGAGACACTACCGTGTCACTAGTTTATCATTTTGAATCTCAATATATCTTACTTAGCTTAAACTAACATTTTGAATCTTAACATTACAGAGATTCTGTGATGACTGCTGGTCAAATCATGTCAACGATTTGAAAGATGAACTAGTTAATATAAATGGAGACCTCAAGACAACAACAAAAAGATTTGAATATAAAATAAGCAACTTTCAGGTTGTAATTGATTAATTAATTTATCTTTTTAGATTAAAAAACATTTTTTTTAATATTTAAACTATAAATATCTGAAAAAAATTAAATGTCTTTTAAGCCTAAAAATGCAAAATGTCGTGTTTAAAATTAAATAGAAAATAATATAGGCTCAAAAAAACATATCATATATGAAACATTCCATGTAAAAATAAACCATTTTTAAAAACGTTCCGGATTTTGACAAAAATTATTGATGTTGATGGATTTGAGGATGCAATCTGTTTTGTAAAGTCTCAGACTTTTAATCCAGCTAGTAACTGTAAAAGAAAGAAATTTTGCGATATGTTGTTGTTTATTTCTTCTTAGATTTTTTTGAAAAGTGGAATTAATAAAATGAAGTCAATGCCGTTTCCTATAGACAAGTCTGCTCTTTCACGTGGTGATGCCTATTTTGAGTAATTTTTCATTATCATTCCTGTTCAAGTATTTGAAATTTTTAAAGTCGCGATATACCAAGTATGTAAATATGAAACCGAAATTTTTTTATAGAAAATACACGTTTATTGCATGAAAATGATAAAAAATATTTTATTCGAAGTATTGCCTATCGGTAGCTATACATTTTTTCTACCTGTTTGACAATTTGTGAATGCCACGCCAAAAAAATTGTTGCTCTTTTGAGCCAAACCAGTCATCTAGCCATTTTCGTACATCTTCGTAAGAAGTGAAGCGCTGCTGAGCAAGTGCGTGTCCCATCGATGCAAAGTGGTAATCGGACGGAGCCAAGTCTGGTGAGTAAGCCGCATGCGAAAATATTTCCCAACCAAATGCCTCAATCATTTCCTTGACCAGTTTTGCTGTGTGTATTATCATGAAGTAAAATCACTTTGTATTGCCTTTTTTGATATTCCGGTCGTTTTTCACACAAAGCTTGATTCAAATTGATCATTTGTTGTTGATAGCGTTCAGTATTAACGGTTTCGCCAGGTTTTAGCAGCTCATAATAGATCACACTTTTCTGATCTCACTAAACACAGAGCATTATCTTCCGTCCATAGTGATTTGGCCTTGCAGTCGATGTCGATGATTCGTCTGGAGTTATTCATGATCTTTTACGCTTAGGGTTCTCAAAATATATCCACTTTTCATCGCCAATCACAATTCGATGGAGAAATGACTTTCTTTTGTCCCTGGCGAACAGCAAGTGATTTTTCGGTTTTCCTGCTGTCTTTCATTCAGTTCATGTGGAACCCATTTTCCCATCTTCTGGATCTTTCCCATGAATTTCAAACGTATGGAGACGGCTTCTCGTGTCACATTCAATTGATTCACAAGTTGTTGTTGAGTTTGAGCATCATCCTCATCCAACAATGCTTGCAATTCGCTGTCTTCAAACTCTTTCGGTGGTTTTTCACATTCTTCGTTTCTCACGTCAAAATCGCCACTTTTGAATTTTTTAAATCACTCAAAGCACTGTGATTTATTTTTTTTTATCAAGAGCATGCTCACCGTAAGCTTCGACAAGCATTCGATGCGATTCTGCAATAGTTTTCCTCAAATGGTAACAGAAAATCAATGTCCGCAAATCGTAGTTTCCAGGCACAAAATTCGACATGTTCAACGCTATTACAAACTATACTGTTGTATGAAACTTGTATTGTTGTGAATTGAAAATCTTTGTCAGATGTCAGAACAAGGAAATGGCGTCAATGTAGTTGCCGTCTGACATTGACAGCTATGGCCATCTATTGGTAAATTCCGGTTTCATATTTATATAAATAATCAAGGACTAATATCGATTTGTGTTCTTAATAGCTCTATATATATAAATAAATATATAAATAAATATATAAATATTATCCCAGACAACACAAGATCTCAGGATCATTCTAACTATATCCCTGAACTTCTTGAGACATTTATATAATCTAAGGGACATCTTGAAGACGTCCTCAGAACATCATTTTCAGGACACTTTTAGCATGAGTATATCCTCAGATTGTCCTGGGAACAATCT
This sequence comes from Atta cephalotes, assembly GCF_000143395.1. Lineage (NCBI taxonomy): Eukaryota > Metazoa > Arthropoda > Insecta > Hymenoptera > Formicidae > Atta > Atta cephalotes. The sequence continues at coordinate 2,137,764 of NW_012130093.1, read as the reverse complement.
CAGACAGCTATTTTCAAGATTTTCTAGGACAGTTTTAGGACGTCCTGAAGACAGCCTTATGATATCTTGTGAATAGATATAAGATATCTAGGATGTAGATAGTCTAAAAACATCGTCTTTAGGACTTTGTTATTATCATTTCTTGACTAATCATAAGTTAACAAATATCAACGTATTTTGTTTCCATATAATCTCAAATATTAATAATATTAAACTGTCAGCAGAAACATAAATTAAGAATGGAATTAAAATAGGAGGCATAACGTAATGACTCGAACGTGCAATTAACTCAGCGTAAATGTATTTGACGACTGTTCTAGAGATAGTAGATTCAAATCTTACTGGCGATGTGATGCGTTTTTTAATTATTTGTTAATAAGACAGAAAATTGATATGCGAAATAATAAAAATATAAATAAACTAGAATAAAAGGTATTGGGAGCATAAATTAGTTCAGTCCATTTTTTTGTGCATTTATTTCAAAATAAAATGAATGAACAAATCAATTGAAAATATTGTCCATCGCTGCCTACTACTTTTTCCCTCTCTCAAGCAATTTTCGAATTCCAGACAATTCTCGAAAAGATGACTCGTCTTTGGAGGCGATCCAATTTTGGAGCCAATTTTCGATTTCTGCGAAAGAAGAAAACCGGTGACTTGCCAAATCGTGCTGCATCCTTCGGAACTAATAATCAGAAGGAGCAATGTCCGGAAAATACGGCGGGTGCGGTAAAACATTCCATTTGAGCGATTCTAAATATTTTTTTACGACTTTACCGACATGAGCGTTATCATGAAGAAGAATAACTTTATCATGTTTTTGTTCGTATTCCGGCCATTTTTCTCGCAATGCACGGCTTAAATGAATCAATTATAGCCGATATCGATCGCCCGTAATGGAAGGTTCAGCAGCTCATAGTAAACAAGATCTTTTTGGTCCTATCAGATATAGAGCATGATCTTCGAACCATGAATTCGGCTGTGATGTTGATGTTGAGATCGATGGCAACAATTGACCGGGCTTAGCGTAGTATTTTTTCTTCTTGGGGTTGTCGTAGAATATTCAATTCTCATCTCCAGTCACAATCCGATGCAAAAATCTTTTCTCTGTTGTCTTTGAATCAGCTGTTCGCAAGTGAAAAATCGCCTTTCAACGTCTCTCGATTTCAGTTCATAAGGCACCCAATTTCCTTGTTTTTGAATCATTCTCATAGTTCTCAATTGTACAGAAACGGCTTGCTGAGCTTATCCCCAATGATTCTGCAAGCTCCTCTTGCGACTCTGATTTTCGAGTAATGCCTCTAATTCTTTGTCTTCGAATTTTTTTAGCTGTCCAGAGCGAGGCTTGTCTTCAACGCTGAAATCTCCATCCTTGAAACGTCGAAACCATTCCCTACATGATTTATCAGTTGGAGCAATCATAAACTTCGACATTCGATGGGCTTTAGCCGCACTTTTCTTTCAATTAAAAAGCAGAAAATCAAAACCTCCCGTAAATGCTGCTTGGTTAACACAAAATTCGACATTTCAAACACAGTAAAAATCAAGGTTTTTGTATGAAACTCAAAGCGATATAAACTGAATATTATTAGCAGATGTTTAATCTCTCTGAAACCGCCAAAATCAGCTGTCACTATGAACCATTCACAGCAGCTAGAGCCATCTTTAGGGAAACGGACCGAACTAATTTGTACTCCCCAATAATAACAAAAAAATTATTCTGTTCTACTAGATTATTTTTTTACAAGATCCTGTGAAAATCCTGAATATATCCTTGGAATCTCCAGAAGACGCCCTCGGAATTCATAGGACGCCTTCGGAATCTCCTGATGATACTTTGAGGCATTCATTTGATATTCCGCTGGACATCCTCGGGACATCCTAGGTCGAATATAAAACGTTCTTACTACCTATCCTAAGGACATTCTTGTGCTATCTGAGACAATGACTTTAATCGTACAACGACTTTAATCGTACGAAGCTTTCTAGGAGGCCTAGCCGTTTTCGAGATATATTTCAAAAAGACAACAATACAGGACAAAGTATCCATCTACTCGGTTATGCACATTACGTCGCACCAGCGTTTTCCAAGAATTACAAGCGTAATATATTTCCAAATAATTTGAACATAGTGGAGAATTTGAAGTCATTTGACATTGCTGAGTCACAAATGCATGTCAGTGCATGCCTCAGATATATAGATATATAGATATATAGATATATAGATATCAATGGACATAAATCAGTCTTAAAACTTCGCTACAATCTTGTTTTACATATCATGTTTGGTCAATACTGGATGTTAATATTTCATACGGTAATAAAGTAATTGTGAAGTCTTTTTTAAAGCATTTAAATGAGTATTCTTTCTTATTGTTTCCTGTTTGGAACAATTATTGAAATATGACATTTGATTGCTGCTTATCACCAATGCAAATGAATATACAAAGTAAGAGATGGAAAAGTATAACAGCAATTAGGAATAATACTTATGTAAATAAAATATATCAAAAAAAACTAAATGCATAATTGCATCCAAAAAAAGAATAGGTAAGAATCACTTAAATACGTAAACTGGTACAATTTTATATGATCGCTTTTGTTATCATATGAAAAACTAATCCAGCACTCAAGCATGACATGTGAAATAAGATCGCAGCGGAGTTTTAAGAATGATTTACGCAGTGCCTCAACAATGTCAAATGAATTTAAATTCTCTACTGCGATGAAATTGTTTGTTGAAATATTATTTGGAAATCGTGGAAAATGGTAGTGCGACGCAATGCGCGTAATCGAATAATCGAATACAAACTTTGTCTTGTATCGCTATCTTTTTGAAATTATATCTCCAAAACTCTCAGAATGTGGCTTCATACATGATAAAAGTCGTCATGTAGTATTAAAGCTATTAAGAATAAAAATTGGCACTGGCATCTGATTATGGCGCGATTTTAAAAATTTCAAACACTTGAACAGCAATGATAATGAAGAGTTACACAATAGGATACACTACAAAACAGAATTTTTTCTGTAAGAAACAGCATTAATTTTATTTTATTAATTCCATTTTCTTAATCTTTAAAAAGAATCTAAAAAGATATATGAACAACGACAAATCACAAAATTTCTTCCTTTTGCAGGTACTAAATTAAATTGGATTTAAAACTTTGCACAACAGATTGCATTCTCAAATCCAGTACTTAACATCAGTAAATTTCATTAAAATCCGGAATTTTTGAAAATAGATGGTTCACTTTTATATGGAATATCCCATATGTATACTTATGTGCAAAACAGTTAATTAATTCTTTGATTACAGATTAAAGCAGATGAAACAATGAATTTCGTCAATAGAGACATAGAAATTAAAATATTTGAAATTAATAAAAAAAGAGAGAGTCTCATTAAGAAAGTTGAACATATAATCGCAGCTGAAGAACTATCAGTTGATAATATAAGACAAAAGATGCAGAAAATTCAGATGGAAATTAGGCAACAGAAGGAAGTATCATATGATACATTATCTAATAACGAGGAAAAGGTATGAAGTTGTTAACTTTTAATATTTTAAATAACGCAAGATCAAGCCAAGTTTGCTAGTGGCGCCAAATTTTTTTATATAAAAAATTGTTCTATTTATTAAAGACCACTTGAGTTTCATTTTTTAAAAGTAGTTAATACAACATTAGTGTTTTAACGAAATGTATTTTCTGTTTATAAATAACGCAATTCAAAAATTTCATATATTTTTGAAAAAAATTATTATTACTTTAATAGTTTGGAAAATAAATTTGGAATAGGTTTGGGATAAAAATCGTTTTTTTTTTCAAGGCGCACACATACTTGGCGCATATACTTGGCGCCTTTCTTTTACTTTTTTAAAAAAGGTAATTTTAGTGTGTTTTAAAACACATGAAGATTCTATGGTGGCATTATTGTGATTGGATTTATTTTACTTTGTTTGATTTATTCCTTAGAGCCTATTACTCGTTTTGCGAATATTTAATATTTTAATTTTTATCAATTAAATAAAGGAATTTATTAGGGATGCACCGGATCGTAAAATTACCGGATATCCGGACAGAATGTAATACCATCGGATACCAGATCAAATATCCGAGAAGGTAATTTCCTCGAGTCCGATATCCGAGTTCCGAGAAAGCAAAAAAAAGCCTATAGAGAAAAAAATCATAATTTTGTAACAATGTATAAGATATTATGACATTATGAATATGCATATTTATTTCTAAAACATTTCTATAAGAAAAAATCAACAATTTAATGATACCAAATTCTAACTGGATATTAATAGTATTCGGCTATCTAATAAAAAATGATAATAAAAAATGCCGAATAATATCGGATACTGGATACCTTCTGGTGCACCCCTAGAATCTATTCTGTGTGAATGCATACACATGCAATCATGTAATAAAATGTAAATATCGGTTGTAAACTACCACAATTAAAAAACTACCACAATTAAACCTTGCATCACATAGCAACAAGCTCGCGGAAGTGCAAGATTTCTATCATATCCGATCCTTGCATTTCAATATGGCAACGAATCGCGGAAATGCAAGACTACAAATTCGATATCCAAGCGCGAACGCATTCAACTATTTTGTAATTATATTTAATTTAGTTATATTTAATAATTTAATAAATCGCGTGTAATAATCTTCATTAGATTAGAATCATTAAATGTCAATATAACGCATCGTGTCACGGACACCGTCAAGTGCCGAGCTGTCTCAACTCAAGCAGCGGGAAGCGATATCCCAATCTATCTCTTTCACATGCTGTAGCAACTAACGTTCTGTGAACATCCGCGAATTGGCATCTAATGATTCGAAATTTAACATAAGATTTTTTATGCATGTAGTGAACATTATCACTTTTTACATTCATTGTCGCGTAAGGTATAAAATTCTTATTGATAAACCATATCGTATTTAAATAGAAAAGCTTTGGATATAATTCTTATTTTAAATGTGTGGAGGTTAATTTAGAGCAACTTATGTCATTTATCATGACACAGTAGGGATCCACGAGGGGACTTATAAGAGAAGTTTCACGACTGTTCGGAACCGATTTGATTCTCCATGAAATATGTTGTTAAACTTGAAAATCTAAGAGACATATTTTTTCTATATATGGTATAACTCTAATTCATGTTTAAGGAGTGAAATATCCCTTTGAACAAAAAAGATATTTTTTCTATTGAAGTGAATATCGTCGGAAATATAAGAGATAGAAAAAATTTTTTTAAACAAAAGTTGTACGGTTTCAAGAATATTTTAAAGTTAATATTTTAAGTTTAATATTTTAAAGAAAAAAAAATTTTGTTTATTTTTTCGTTTAACAAAATATCCCCACCACCCATAATTAAATTTTCAAATTTTTTTTATCAAATTAAAGATTTTTTTTATAAATTCAACCTTGTGTAATATAGTTACATTACGACATATCATTTTTGAGAATTAATTATTAATGATTCCGTATATATGTTATCCATGCTCATAAGTAATTGTCGTCGGAACAATAAAATACATAAATCAATGAATAAGGAAATTGATATGCTCAAGATTTGCAACATTACAAATTATAAATAATGTTAAGAGTTATAATAATTTTTATTATTTCTTCTTAAAGTGAGTAATTTTTTTATTCATCTCTATACATTACTTTCTTATAATATCTTAAGATTATTTTCTTAAAGTTATTTTCAGTTTTACGCTTTAATATCTTATTTACTTGTCATTTACATAATAATTTCTAAACGTACTTAATAATAAAATCATTTCTAAATGTTTAAATACATAATAAATTTATATTTTGTTTATTCATTATACTCATTATACTCATCATAATAATAATACTCGATGAAAAAAATATTTTAAACATTATCACTTCTTATACCATAAACATTTTACTACAGTTTGCAATTGCACTCACGTGGCGCAATTTCATCGCGTGTTCGCAGCTAATTTTCTCTCGACTCGGCAGAATTCTCGTCTTTATAACAAACCTTCGTCTGGTCCTCACCGGAAATGCGACAGAAAACATGTCCTTACGCGGCCTCTTCTGAGGGCTACGTAAAATCTCGAAACCGATAGTTGGGCGCCAGGCACGAGCGTGCCACTCTTTATCGAAATTAAGGAGATAAATTCAGGAGATTCTCTATGCGATTTTCTGCAGAACTGCGACGGCTGTCGTAACCGATAGTTCAACCTCGGAAATGGCAGAGGGGATGGTTCGCAGTCGAGAATAGAGGACCGTGTGGAGAAGCGAATAGGCGACGGCAATAAATCACACAGTAATTAGTAACAATAAGAAGTAACGAATATATTTGATTAATCTCTGACTCTCGTATTCGTTGACAAGGTCACGACAACAGTATGCGATCGACATGTGTTATTTTTGCCTTGCACTTGCTCCAATGCACTCTATGCGGTGCATATTAATTACGCTAATTCTCTTGTAAGAACATTTTTCGCAAATCGCAATAGCTCGGCGCTTTAATAGCCGAGATAGGAGGTTATAATCTTCGCAAACACAGCGTGACCTCGTTCGTGGGACTTCGAACAAATGTCCGATACAAAATGTCGGAAATAGAAAAAAAACACGTAGACACCTCGATACAAGGTTCCGATACAATCAGGACAAATCGATACGCGATAAGACTTAAAATGATTAGGCTGTGGCTTAGGCGGACGCGGAAAGTAACTCTTTCAAAAATTCTATAACGAGTCGTCGCGAGAGGCAACGCTCAGATGCAAATGCCGCGAAAAATCTGACAATTCCGCGCGACAACTCTCGCACACAAAATACGACAACGATAATTACGCGCACCTCCCGGACACGGAAATTGACCTCACAATTGTGTGACATTCTCCTCCCGTCGGGCCTCAGGCTCGCTCTCCTGGTTTCTTCTTTCTCATCCTTCCGTAGTGCTACTTGCTCGTTCGCCACAGCACAAGTGCCGGACGCTGATCTTTCCGGGAGCAGTGATCGCTATTTCCACAAGGGGGCCTTATCGCGCCTAATTGATGTGGGGCCCTGCAAGCTCCGCGAATCACGCGAATCGTGCATCCACGCATCCTGCGTCCTAGCGCGCGGAATTGAACTGATCGTAACGTTTCCTTCGGCCGCCTTGGAGATCCTCCCAGATTTTGCGGGAGACTCGCATCTCGGTGTCGGCATTCCCATAGTCGATGCTTACACTTCTGACCCTGGATGCTGACCTTTCAGGAAAAGGCTCCACAAGCTCCGTCTCTCGCCAACACTTGGGCGTAGAGTGACCCTGTCCTCGCGGTTCCGCCGTCATACACCTGTAATATGTGGCGATAAAAATATGTCTCGAATCAAAGCAAAAAAATATTGAAATGAGGAGCCATATCACCTGCGTGCTACTCGTCCAGTAGGATGCTGGATGTCCCTCTTCCGACTCTCGGTTCCGGCTATTTTCTCTCTTCATCTATGGTCGATAAGATAACGCAAAATTCGTAAGGAGGTTGCCAATTATCCTGCAAAACTCGTGATAACGGAAGAACGACAAATCAATGCAGAAAATCTGTGGGACACATAAATAAAACGAAACAAACATGAAATTGATGAAATAAACGCCGCAAAAGTGCGCAGATACATCCACCTTCTAAAAAGTGGAAGGACCCAGGACGCCAAAATTACGCTGTTCGGTCGGATCTTCCGACCTTTGTGACGGACGGAAAACGTCACGTCACAAGCTATATTACTGCAACCTTCGATATCACATGTTGTTAAAGTTTTGTCAAAACTAAATTCTACTGGATTTTCAAATTCTTTTGATCTTTCGTCTGTATAAAAACCACTTTTAAATCACGAATATTTAAATAAGTTGATATCGCGAGGATGATAATTGATTATGTATCAGAGATAATAATTTTATTATATTATTTTGTTCATATAAATTTATATTTTCAATAATAAAACAAAATCTGCAAATCTTTTAGTAAAATTTTTTCAAAGTCTAAATCCGTAGACATCTAATTGTATTTTCCCTGCCTTTCGGTATAATCATAGTAATAATCTTTTCCTGCAGGTGTTAAATCTGAAATAATATTAGGACAATGTCCAGTTCATGAATCGATAAGAACGCTATTAGAACCAATGTTTGTGGAAAATAAGATTTTTCTAACTACATTGTAAAATAAGTTTCAAGAAGTATATACGAGGGTCAATAAATTCTTAGAAAATCTGTCAGAGGGCACTCGCAATGTCATGTCACATTACTTTTTGACAAGTAGCATCTCTCAGCTGACTGTCAAATTTTGAACGGAATTCACGCGTGATTTTATTTCTGTAGACGATTAAAGCGAACAACCTTTGTATTTTTTGCAAAATGGAAAAAAACGAATTTCGTATAGTGATCAATCTACATATGAAGGATTTAACGCCGAAAGAAATCAAAGCCGAATTGGATAATATTTATAGCATATCTACACCAGCATTTGCGACTGTATACAATTAGGTGAATGAATTTAAATGTGATCGTACATCCACATGTAATGCACTTCGTTCGGGATGTCCAATTGAGGCTGCTACGCCAGAAATCATCGATAAAGCCCACGATATTGTTTTGACTGATCGACGAGTGAAAGTGCGCGAGCTTGTTGAGGTCACAGGCATATCACATGGCACAATGATTTCAATTTTGTACTAACAATTGAGTATGAAAAAGTTATCGGCAAGATGGATGCCGCATTTGCTCACTGTGAACCATAAGCGCGACTGTGTGACGATTTCAAAACAATGTTTGAGGATGTTTCAACGTAATCCAGATGAATTTCTGTGTCGATTCATTACTATGGATGAAATATGGATCCATTACTTCACATCCGAGACGAAGGAACTGTCAAAACAATGGACTTCATTGAGTGAACCAGCTCCGAGGAAGGCGAAGACTATAAAATCGGCTGGAAGGTGATGGTCACAGTTTTTTGGGATGCGGTATAATTCATATCGATTATCTTCCGAACGATCAATGGCGATTACTACAGTCTTATTGGACTGTTTCAACAATATTTTCAAGAAAAAACATCCCCATTTGGCGAAGAAGAAAGTGCTCTTCCATCAAGACAATGCAGGGGTTCATACATGCCTGGTACCGATGGCTAAATTCAACGATTTCACTACGAATTGCTTCTCTATCCAGCATATTCGCCAAATTTAGTTCCCTGCGATTATTTCCTGTTTCCTGAAGAAATTATTCGGAGGAAAAAGATTCACCAGAGAGCAGCTCATCGCCGAAACAGAGTAACACTTATTTTGAAGGGTTGGACAAATCATATTATTTGGATGGCTTGAAAAAGTTGGAGAATCGTTGGATCAAGTGTATCGAACTGAAAGGAGACTATGTTGAGAAATAAAAATGAATCGATAAAAAAAAATGTGTTTTACTATGTTTTTCTAAAAACTTATTGACTTGTCCTCGTAAATGTTAAATTAATAACTATTTTATGACTGTTATTCTGAGATTCTTAAATAAAATATAAAATGTATCATAGAAATGAGACTTATAATTTCATTGTATTATTTTGTTTATGTAATTTTTTTTACTTTTTAATAGTAAAACGGTATCTGAAAATGTATTGTAAAAGGTAATAAGTAAAAATAAATAAGATATTAACGCATAAAACTGAAAATAACTTTAAGAGAGTAATTCTAAGATATTATAAGAAAGTAATGTACAGAGATGAATAAAAGTTTTACTCACTTTAAAAAAAAATTATAAAAATTATTATATAACTCTTATTAATATTATTTATAATTTGTAGTATTACAAATATCAATCATGTCAATTTCCTCATTCTTTGTTGATTTATATATTTTATTGTTCTGACGACAATTACTTATGAGCATGGAGCGTATATACGGAAATGTTAATAATTAATTCTCAAAAATGTGTAATGTAACTTTGTTACACATGATTGAATTCGTAAAAAAATAATCTTTAATTTGATAGAAAAACAAATTTGAAAATTGGAGAAAATTATGGATGGTGGAAGTATTTTGTTAAACAAAAAATAAACAAAATTTGTTTTCTTTATAACTTTAAAGTATTCTTGAAACCGTATAACTTTTGTTAAAGAAATTTTTTTTACTTATTAATTATTTTTACTTATTATTATTTAATTTTTTTTACTTACTTTTATTACCTTTTGTACTTCTGATGATATTCTCGAAAAAAAACACCGTTTTTTTTCAAAGAGGTGTTTCATTTCTTAAACATGAGTTAGGACACGAATAAAAAAATATGTCTCTTAGATTTTCGTGTTTAACGACATATTTCATGGAGAATCAAATCGGTTCCGGTCAGTTGTAAAACTTCTTTTGTTAGTAGCCTATAAACTTGTACTTTGTAGTTTTAATAATAAATATAATAATAAATTTATTATATTTATTATTATTAGATGGACAACTTTGCTTCCGCCGTTTTCCTATAGATGGCTTTAGCGGTAAGTGGTGATCGAAATAAACAGATCATAGACGTCATACAATAAACTTGGGCATCTGTCAACATAACCCCATAGAAACATTAGTCGATTTGTGTCTGCATCATAAAGTTATTCTCGATTGAAAATGTTTACGAGCCAAATTCTCATTTGTGGGAAGTTTTAATTTTTTGCTTCAATATGAAGAAATCTGCGGCTGAGGCTCATCGAATGCTCTCAAATACTTATGGTGAGGCCTATTAGTGAAAGAACGTGTCGTGAGTGGTTTCAACGCTTCAAGAACGGTGATTTTGACGTCGAAGACCGGCATAGCGGTGGAAGAGAGAAGGTTTTCGAAGATGCAGAATTGGAGGCATTACTTGAGCAAGACTCGTGTCAAAATCAAGAAGAATTGGCACGATCATTGGGAGTGATTCAACAAGCCATTTCAAAACACCTCAAAGCCATGGGAATGATTCAGAAGCAAGGAAATTGGGTGCCGTACGAATTGAAGCCGAGAGATGTTGAACGGCGTTTGTTTGCTTTGCAAAGACGGAAGGGATTTCTGCATCGCATTGTGACTGGGGACGAAAAATGAGTTCATTACGATAATCCCAAGCGCAGAAAATCATGGGGAGTTCCCGGCCATGCTTCCACGTCGACGGCCAAACCGAATATTCACGGCTCCAAGATCATGCTCTGTATTTGGTGGGACCAGCTCGGCGTAGTGTATTATGAACTGTTAAAATCGATTGAAACAATCACAGGCGATCGGTATCGAACGCAATTGATGCGTTTGAACCGAGCATTGAAAGACAAACGGCCGTAATACAATACGAGAGACACGATAAAGTGATTTTGCAGCATGACAATGCTCAATCCTATGTTGCGAAAGTGATCAAGACATACTTAGAAATGTTGAAATGGGAAGTCCTACCCCACCCGCCGTATTCTCCAGACGTTGATCCCTCTGACTATCACTTTCGATCAATGGTACACGGCCTGGCTGACCAGCACTTCCGGTCTTATGAAGAAGTAAAAAATTGGATCGATTCGTGGATAGCCTCATAAGATGACCAGTTTTTTCGACGCGGGATTCGTACGCTACCCGAAAGATGGGAGAAAGTAGTGGCCAGCGATGGACAATACTTTGAATCATAAATGTATAACCAGTTTTTTACAATAAAGCCTCGAATTTCGGAAAAAAAACGGCGGAAGCAAAATTGTACATCTAATATTTATTAATAATAAATTAATATTAATAATAAATTATAATAATAATAATAATAATAATAATTAATAATAAATTTATTATTATTTATTAATAATAAATTTAAATATTGTATAATAGAACTTGATTCAGTTCAGAACTTGACAGTTCACAATTTTTAGCCTTAGCTTCACTTTTACAAATTTCCTCTTTTCGCACTATTCGTGTCGCAATGTGTTTTCAACTATTCGTGGAATCGAGTTCGGGCAGAGTAATGTTTTTCATATTATTAATGATCGATGACCGCTTCCGCGATCATACTTTTATTCCTTATTTTCTGGGTCAATCTTGACGATTCGGCGCTCGCCCATCAATATTCTGATAACATTGTATGACCGATTTTAACTTTTAAAATTTTTAAAATTTTACAAAGATCGCATGGGTTTAATTGAGTCGGGGACACAAGTCTTTATTATTTCTTCAAGGAATTTGGCAAAGTTATATAAAAATAAGATCGATTTAAAGTTATGAATTTTGAGGGATACAAGTAGCGCAATTCTTAAAGCTTTGAAGTTAAATTATCATAAACATATGCACACGTGCACACTGTGATTGAAAATAGTAGAGTTATTAACAGGCATACAGCTCGAGGTTATACGAAACATTGCTTCGAATGCATGTGGAACAGCATGTATCAAGGACGATAAACTTCTATTGTTTCCGTGTTGGCAGTGTTTAGTGCCTCTATAAATCGTGCCGATTTTCGAGAAATTAAAATGAAATATTGCTGTCGCTCGCATGACTAATTTTACTAATTCTAGCTATAACGTGAATACATTACGTTACTATAATAAACAGCTTTACATAGTAAAATACTCTCAAGCACATACATGTTTTAGAATTAATAAAATTAGTCATGCGAGCGACAGTCATATTGCACTTTAGTTTTTCAAAGAACAAACACGATTCGTAGAGGCATTTGGTCTGTTCGACTTGCTTACACTTTTTGCTTAATATAGCATAGATATGTTTGGCATTGAAAAAAGAGAAAGCGAAGATGCTGAGTGTAAAAAATATAAGCAACAGACCTATTGAAACACTGCCAATGCGAAAATAATAGGAGTTTATCGGTCCTGGCAAATGGTAGGTAATCAGTATTATAAGAAAGATTGACCAAAACGTATACAATGTCATGGTGATGTCAAAAATATGCAGTCCTGATATCATCGGAAAAAATCTTTATGTCCTTACTACATATTAAGTTGAAAATTGTAAAGAATTTTGTGAAAGGAATTAATCGCAATGCGTCGGTAATTGCAAATTTGGTGCAATTTCAACGTTTATGCGAGAAATTTCCGCGTAATTAATAAGCGTAGTCAAAATAAAAACAGGTCTATTGTGTTTTAAGATGCTTTTAGGAGCAGGGTCGTATTTGCTTTTAGGAGCAGGGTCGTATTTGCTTTTAGGAGCAGGGTCGATATAAAGTCGCTTACGTGTGAGCTTGGTTCTTGGCACCACTCCTCTCCCTGCTACAGAAAATAAAAAATGCTGTACATAATGTGATATAAATATATTATCCCAAAAAATATAATATACCTACTTGTAAGTTTTTTAGAATTTATATGAGCAGTCTTTAAAAATCAATAATAAACATATGTCTATATGTTGAACAAATTTTATAAAATACATAATACGTATATAATAATTCAATACAATAAACATTAAATATTTATATGCTTTGCTTTTAAATTATCGAAATTAATAATGTCGTTTATACTTAAATAATTATATAGTGAAGATTCAATCGAAATTAAAGCTAAATCAGAAAATCTATCATGTACTCATTGTACCTATTGTACTTCATAAGTAGATTTTTTAATAAATTTTAATTAAAAAAAGATTTTTCTCCCGAAGCAACCGAAACAGGTAAAATTAACAAAATTCTTAATGCTATCAAATTTGGAAATATAAGTTCTAGCTTTTCAGAAATTAAATATTGCAATACTTTTTCTGGCTTAGAATGTTTTATAATTTCATTGATTTTGAGAATTTTAAGAGTTACAATTTCATTATATAATTCATTTCCATCTGTATCTTTTTTTTCTCTATTACTATCAGTTAATTTAATATGAAGGTCCAAACAATGTTTTTTTAAATCATCATTAGAAATTTTATGCATATTATATAAAAAATTTAAAAATTATTGTGTTCCTTGTACAATTCAAATCTTTCTTTTAATAAATTTTTTATTGAAATCTAAAATTTGATAATAAAAATGAACTTTAAAATGCTCTTTAGTATCAAGAATATCTACAACTTTATATTAAAATTGTCTTTTTTTTTTCTTAGAAGAAAATTAATTTCTGGAAATGTGCACTCTACTTCTATTTTATCGGCTAATGAGTTTGAGTTTTTTTTAAAAATATTAAAATAAAAAAAAAATATGTTAAGAAGGGCTACGAGCCAAAATAACAAATTTAATGTATATCATAAGAAATTTAATGTATATCATACAAATAACATTAAAAATAATAACATAAAAAAAATAAAAATAAGAATATGCCTTTAAACTAACATACGTTTCGACTCCAATCGGATTTTCAATATTATAAATATAATATGTAAAACGGTTGGACACAAAGATAAGCTAACAAAATAATATTTATAGAAATTCGATGACGAAGAAAAATTGACCAAAGTGTATAAGTTGGATATTTAAGCTATGATTTCATTTCATAAGAAATCTCTGAGTAATTTTTGTATATAGATGACAGAAAAATCAATTCTGGATTTATACCATGATTTAGATTAAAAAAATATCGCTAAGTATAAATATATCGCTGATAATGTCATTAAGTCAAATTATTAATCCTTTAAACAATAGTCTGGATTCTATAAGTATAAGTATAATAGTATAAATCATAAGTATAAATCATGTAAAAATTGAGATGTATAAAAAAATTTTTTAGTTATATCAGCAATAATAGTGAATATAAAATTGAAAATTATAGATAATTTAAAAGTAAAGATCAGTAAAGTGAATTGTATAAATAGAAATATAAAATATAAAAAATATATAATATAGATTAATCAGAATTCTATCTTCTCATTACAATTTCTTTTTCTCTTTCTTCCCCTTCCTTTTCCATCTCCTTAATTCATTTCCTACAAGTCGTCATTTTTCATTACACACTGACTGACAATAACTGATGGTCTTCATCGCAATTTTGCTTCAGCTTATATTCAATTATATTATAATTTTACTTTCCTGACTTACTTTTATTTTATGACATTACAATTTTATTATTGGACTACTATACATTGCGATTATTAAGGTACATTTTCACTTTTATAAGTTAATCTACAATTCAAATTTTATATAGTTTATTTTTATTGAATTCAGCTTTAGCTGAATTATTTATTACTGAATTTATGTTCACATATATTTATTGAATTCTTAATCTATATTACTGATTTTTTATACTCTATACATTTCTACTTATATAATTTACTACTATTGCCGATAATTAAAAAAATTTGTTTGTACATTTCAATTTTTACATGATTTACTATTATACTTGTAGAAGCCAGATTAACCTATTATTTGATAGATTAATTAATAATTGTTTGACTTAATGACATTATTAGCGATATATTTATACTCAGTAGTATTTTTTTAATCTAAACCATGGCATAAATTCAAGATACTTTTCTGTAATTTATATGTAAAAATTGCTCAGAGATTCCTTCTGAAATGAAATCATCAGCTTAAATATCCAACTTATACGCTTTGGTCAATTTTTCTTCGTCATTGAATTTCTGTAAATATTATTTTGTTAGCTTATCTTTGTATCCAACCGTTTTACATATTATTTTTATCGAAAATAACCCGATCAAAACATATGTTAGTTTAAGCATATTTAGTTTAATTTAGGCATATTCTTACTTTTATTTATTGTTAATGTTATTTGTATTTTATGATGTACATTAAATTTATTATTTTGGCTCGTAGTTCTTCTTGATATATTTTTTTTATTTTAATTATTTGAGCTATATTATATTATGTAAATTTTAAAAATATACAATAATTTCATCATTTCTTTCCGTCAACATATGTAATCAAATTACTGAAAGATCTAAGAGAATGACTAATATTTGAGTTTGTATTCTGCAAGATTTTGCTAACAATATTTATTTTAAAAAGTCATGTCAAATGATTGATGAAAAAATAAATTTAAATTATTTGATTTTACCAATATACCATGTGTTATATATTTTAATTTTGATCGTTAATGATTTCTATTAAACTATCATAAACTTCACCTAACTGAGAAACTAAAGGAATTGCCTTAATCCGGTTTTCCCATTTCATTTCACTCATTGATTTTATTGTTAAAGAAGTTATATTTTTTTAAAATGTTGCCCTGTGTTAGATAGTTCAGAACGTTCAAACGTTCGCGCCATTTCCAACGCTATGAGTAATGATCCGCCGAGGAGAAACTAGAAATTTTTGCGACTTAGCGAGACATTCTAGGTGGCGCGCATGTTGCTTGATTCTCTTTCTTTCGGCGGCTTTCAGTGAGAAATGTACGAACTATCTTACGGAAAATATATAGTTTATTCAAGTATGCGAGTGTATGATTCTTTCATACATAACAAAGAAATGATGATGAAGGTAATATCCTTCTTTTATAAATAAGAAAGATCCCGAGCGAAGTGAGAATCTATACAATATCATGGTGCATTAATTTTGATATAACAACATGGTTATCGGGCATTACATGACGCGGCGTCTACAAGAGAGCAATTACCCTCAGAAATAATTTCTCGAGGTTGTTTTGAAAATAAAAGTCGAAAGTTTTCGAAATTTCTATTGATTTCGATGGATTTTTAACTCCAATTTCGATTAATTTTCGAGTTGGAAATAAAATTTTGAATTGATCTAGTCAGCATAAAAATATACTACTAATGCAATAAATAAATTCGACAAGTAGTGTCACTAATAGCGTAATAGTGGTGGAGAAAATTTCATTAAAGTTTCATTGAAATTTTATTGTGAAAATAAGTATTATTGATTAGCATTTCAGAGGATACACGACAAAATTATAATAAAAAAAATTTATTTTATGAATTCGAGAACTAATTTTATGATGCGCGATCATCCATCCGAATCCGAACCTCCATTTACATGCTTCATTTCTGTGATCGTACGGGAATGGAATTGCTCCTTCAAACAATATACCATAACACCATAATGCTAATAGATATATATATATATATATATATATATATAGTTGTAACATATCTGTTCAAAGATGTTGTGAAAGAGGCGGAACACATAAAAAAATATAATTAATGTTAAATATAATAGTAACATACAAATGATGATCTATGATAATAATTTGTTTTTAATAAATATAATAACTGTAAAATATTATTTTTATTAGCTGAAATAATACTAATTGGTCTAATAATATATGTGTGTGTGCGTGTGCGTGTGCGTGTGCGTGTGCGTGTGCGTGTGTGTGTGTGTGCGTGTGTCGTGTGTCGTGTCGTGTGTGTGTGTGTGCGTGTGCGTGTGCGTGTGCGTGTGTGTGTGTGTGTGTGTGCGTGTGTGTGTGTGTATTTTTTACTCTAATAAATTTTTTTATACCAAATACAATAATATAATTACTGGAAGTAGTTCTATGTTACATCATATGTCGTCATATACTACAGTAGTAACACTACTGGCTCAGCATTGACACTATTGCGTATCAATAGTAATACTACTGCAGTAGCAGTGACACTAGTAGTATTTTTATATGATTTCAAATGATATTGGAAACTTGTATGATAGACCAATTTAAATTTCAAAATTTAATTTAAAAATCGAGATCGTTTCAATATCGATTCGAGCTAAAATTAGTCTAGCTAAACTTTGATAAAATCGATGATATTTTTCCTTGATTTTATGCTCATTTATGGTAAGAGACATTATTCCCTGAAATTCTTCAATACAATAGTAAGTAATAAGATTATATTAAATAAACTACAAAGTACAACTAAAAGTAATGTTATTCAGCAGGAATAGAACAATAAAATAAAATACAAAGAATTACTAAAAGAAAAAAATGTAGACTTTATCGATATTTGTAAAAAATGTTCCGATTCGTAAAAAATATTCACAATTTTCTAAAAAGTTATAAAATTATTTATAAATTCTGAAAAATTTTGAGAAAGCTTTTATGATTAAAGCGATATTGCAATTGTCGAAATGAAAAAAACATCGATTCAATCTTTGAACGAAAATATTCAAAGTATAAGATTACGTAAAAAATTTATACCAAAAATATATCAAACTTTCATTGCACTCTCTACATAGGCAATTTTTTGTTACTCGAAAATATTGAAATTTCGATGCAAGTTTCGAATCGATAACTTTTCATCGTAACGACATCGAAACGATGTCTTTTCAAGGAATTATTTCTGATTGGGACGAGGAAGAATCTAGAGAATCCGACAAAAAAAAAAGAGGAAAAGAAGAAGTAAAGTTTCATCATGGCGGAGGTGTTGTTACACGGAAGTTTCAGCATCGATATATTTGACCCGTCCGCTACAGACTGGAAATGACGATTACAGAGATTCATGACCATTAAGATTTTCAAAATATTCGAAGATCAGAAAATAATGTATCTCCTGCATTTCATTGGGTCAACAGCTTTCGATGTGATCTGCAATAAACTGGCAGATTCTTATACCGCAACATTTAATATACTTACGTAAGCCTCTTGCAGAGGCTATAAATCAAAACCGTTAGAGATTGCGGAAAATTTCCGGTTTTATCGTAAACAATAGGAGAGCGAGAGCGTGAAAGGATTATATAAGTATTCTTTCTGTATTAATTGCTATTAACGGATTTCTACGAATATGAATATTTTTATAGTCCCCGTGCGGGGAATGGCAATATATTTAGTATTTTATATTTGGGTGTTGATATCAGAGAAAATTTTAGAATGGTGAATATGTTTTTGGCGACACAATATGCGCTGATAGTGACTATGTTTTTCTATTTTCGATTATTCTTCTTCTTTTATTCGGAATGGAAAATAAGGTTCTTCCGTTAATAGTAAACTTACGTCTTTAAGATTTTCTATAATATATCCTATGATATATTATATTTCTATGATATATTCTATGATATATATTTTCTATGATATATTTTTATGATATTTCTATGATATGCTAATCTAGGATTTAATATACCTTTATAGCAACTAAATATTCTAAAATGTCATCCGCGTCGAGTATTAGATTAATTTAGAATAATATTGTGTTAAGGAGGTACTCAGTTAGGAGACCAAAAAAGATGAATTTTTGTGAATTTTTTTTAAGATATATGCACATTTATATAAAAGATTTTCGAAAGAACCTACTTTGTCAAAGTTTTTACATTTTTTTATATAAAAATATTAATAAATAAATATGTTATAGCTAGTGTTCGGAAAGCCGTTTTTCAAAACGCGTTTAACCATTTCCATTCGGAATCAGGTTATCTGAAAAATCCGAAAGATTTAATTAATATATGAATTTATCTAATCTATAATCGCTCGATTTTTCGAAAAATTGAAATACAACAAAATGACGGTTGTTTAAAGTTAAATTTTCATGAAAAAAAAGACGGACATTTTTTTATTAAAAAAAAGAACGCATGGAAAAAATTCTTCAATTAAAGACTAGATTTACATGTCTAAAAAAAGTATGTAAAATTTCAGATTGATCAGTGCAGTGGTTTTTGAGTTACTTTGATCACCGATTTTGAAAACATAATTTAATAATAATTTTGATAAAACTTGTTTAATGTTTCAAGTACAGTTTACTACTAAATAAAAAAAATTTTAACTTACACATCTATTCCAGAACTATATAGTACATCCCCTCTTGAAATCGATGCTTCTACAATAAAGTATCAATTTGTTGCCGAGATTCGCGTCTCTTATGCAACCTAGACTGCTAGGAGCGCTTCAACAGACATACTTATACTCAAGATCGTATATCTCCATGAAAATACATCGGATCAACTTGAAATTTTCAGGGAATATTTTTAACATATATACTTTAAGAAAATGTGATTTTTGAAAAATCGATTTCTTTTTTATTTCTAATTGGGTATCTCCCTTAATTGAGGAAGTGCCTTCTATATGCTCTTATCGATGTTTGTTCGCTATCAATTATTCTCTTAATTTTCTTATTACATTTGTACAAAGGTTACTTATTACATTTGTAAAAAGGTATTCGTTCATTTGTATTTCTTTCTAT
Organism: Atta cephalotes; assembly: GCF_000143395.1. Taxonomy (NCBI): domain Eukaryota; kingdom Metazoa; phylum Arthropoda; class Insecta; order Hymenoptera; family Formicidae; genus Atta; species Atta cephalotes. Next base: position 2,117,781 of record NW_012130093.1, on the reverse strand, counting down.
GTATGTGAGCTATAGTAATTTGTAATATTTTAATTTGGTTTTATACCGCGTATTGTCAGCTGTTCGTTTATTAATTTTTCGTCATTAGCGTCCATTATGCCAAACAATGTTTCTATGTAAGTGAGCCTATTCCGTCTAGTCCTCTTTTTTTAATCTTTTGTGATTTATACGTCGTTATTGTTGTTATATAGATGATACTTTTTCATATCTCCGTTCTGTAATGACGTTAAAATTTTTTCAGTGTCTTTATACGTGATGAATTGGCAAATTTTTTTGCACATATCCTTTTTTTTATTGATGAGAAGGAAATGTTTACACACTAATTCCTTTGCCCCTGGAAAAGGGGGCAAAAGAAATGTGGGACTTGCGCCTAGCCTAGGTGTTGTAATCGAGGGGAATTAGGGTACAGCATTCTATCTGTCCTCCTTAAGGGATTCCCACATCTGTAGCTACTAACAGCTGCGCCGCAGTAAACACTCCGCCTAGAGACAGTGTCGTCTCGTCTGTCTCGAGTGCCGACGGCACTCATCGGCGTAAGCCTATCGCTCGTCCTTCTGCTATGGCGGTTCCCAGATTCCGCGGGGAGGCATCCCGCTTGCCCTCTCTCCTCTCACGGAGGAGCGGGTGATCGCCGCGGCAGGAGGGTCGTCTCGCCTAATTCTCTCGCCCTCACATTCAGCTGTCTCCTTCTGCGACATTACTTTTTCGCAGGAGGTCAGTGCTGTCCGAGACTGCTCGCTCCGTTGCATGGCACGTGTTACATAGCGAGAAGTCTCCTCCTGCAACCAGTTCCCGGCGCTCCTCGTCCCATCGGGAACACATCTCGAGGGTGTGCTGCGCTGAATCCTGGCCGCACAGTGATGGCTGTCGTGGGCTCTTTCATTATTCGTCGCAAATACTCATCGAAGCATTCGTGCCCGGTGAATATCTGTATCGATAGTCCGTCCTAGAATGGATTCCTATTATGGGACTTGGCGTACGACCCTGTTCTCTCCCCTTCCCCTGCACTGCCCTCCCGTCGAGGTGGTCCCTGGGGGACTTTGCACAACAGCGTAACCTCGCAATCCCTACCGTGTATATGAGACTCTTCTTCCGAAAATAATCCTCGAAAATGGCGATCAGGCAAGGAGACATTTAACAATGCTCCATTACGTCTTCCTTATCCGGCTCCAAGAAAAGATATTGATATCCAGAAACACCGCTACGATCACCTTCCCCTCCTTCGTGTTGGTCCCCGCGAAGATTCGCACTCAGCTGATCGCATCGATCGTGAAGTTCTCGCGGAAGTCAAACTGGTTTTTCGCTAGATTATTATCACCTTCCTAGGAGAGATGCCAGACGATGCCGCAACAACTCTCTCAAAAAGTTTGTCCGCCTCGTCCAGCAGGCAGATGAGACGGTTTGCCGGAGAGTCCGCGGGCCTGCCTCTCTTCTGCAGGAGGACAAGCCTGCCACTCTTCCATGACCAGAGAAATCTGCTGCACTCGTTGAAGAGTTGCCTCGGATTATCAAATGCGAGTCATTTCACGTAAATCTTGTCTCCTTTTTTACGCAACACCTTTTCAACTAGATATACGTCGGGATTAGTGACATGCAACTCATATTCATAGAATCCTCCAGCAACCGGTTTTCCGCGATAATCTTCCAGTAGATACGTCATAGAATTAGTTTTCTGTACTTTGACGATTCTAAACTTCCTCCATTGTCCAATTTAGCGTGTAATGTTTCTCAAAGACCGTCTTGAATTTGCTCATATGTATCGAGTCCACTTTGAATTGCGGGAGTGGCCTTTATGCTCCTGCTTGTGTTTAAGAGTTTGTCAGCAATCGTGAGAGTCACATCGATGGGCCATATCGATGATGAGAGTCATATCGATAGTTTGACGTTTTCACACGTTGTACTTAGACACGAGACGCAGTAGCAAGTCCATTTATAATTTCCATTGTGCGTAAATTGTTTCCACATATTATTTTTCAACGTATGATTGAACCGTTCAACGACAAATGTCTTCATTATGGAATATGTTGAATAATGATTTATGTTGTGTTTTTTCAGAAATTTTTGCACATTTGCGTTGTAAAATTCTTTTCCCATATCGGTTTGCAAATCTTTCGGACATCTTCCATCGTCTCGAATTATCTTTGCAATCGCTGTAGCCATCTCATTTCCACTCTTTTTCAGCGATACGGCCCATTCGTGCTTACTCAACATATCGATAACGGTGAGAATGTAGATAACCTTTGTTGAATCATAGTAAAGGCGCATCTCGACTATCATCAGTCACAGGTCATCGTAAACTATGACATGTCTGCATGGAAAATTTTTTCTCGCCGGAGCAATTCTTCTATCAGTCGCCACTTTTCGAAGTTTTTCTTCTCAGACATATTACATTATGATTATTGCTATAATGCATAAAATATCACAAAGTTCTTAAACGCAAACGTTGTTCATCGGCATTTTGATGTTAATTAAGATGATCGTGTATCTCGTTTCAATTTATAATAAAGTCAGTTTCACGAAGCTCCTCGATATAATAGAAAATTTCGTTATCGTGGGCGTTGTGATCTACTTGACGCGAGGCCTCAAGCAATCGGGGACGATCCATTAGCTCGTTAGAATCGTTCCAATGAACATAATCGATTTTATTGTCGTTTAAGATGCGTGATATTACATCTTTTCCGACTCTTTTAACTTGTTAATTTCCTAGCGCGTAGCATTCCCGTTCCAACTTGTACTTTATCTGACAAGGGCTATTATATTCTTATATTTGTACCCTTCGCTGCCCACTAATGGATTATTCGCTTTATGACTGCACCTGTGAGCATTCGTTGTGAACAGTATACTTTTATATACTAGTTTACCATTTCTGTATAAATAGTATCGTCGAGAATTCTTTTGAAAATTAATTTGTACAAATTAGATGTACCTTTGTACTTTATTCCATCTACGATCACAAAGTCATTAATGTTTACATCGAAATATTTGTCACTGACCATTGTGTTGTTCTCGCTGAGATATAAACATGATCGATCATCTTTTCTCTGTAATCATCGAAAAGCATATTTTTGTCCAAGTGTCTCCAATTGATTATGCCATCCCTCACGAATATACCACGTTTGCTATGATTGTTTAACTAACGTTTCAAGCGGTTCATTGGGCGTTTTATAAATGTCTTCGACTGAAGAAACGTGCGAACATTCGTACGATAATTGTGGCGACGCATAATTGGAATTCGACGTGATGTTCGATTCTTTTGTACATTGCTTTTTAGACGGTGTTAATTGAAGCCATGAATTATCCATCCAGAGGTCATTCATTTCATTATCATTCATTATCATTCATTAGCTTCATTAGCTTCAAGTTTTCTTTTCTTAATATTTTTATCCTTTACAATGTTAACTTTTTTAATTGATTGAAATTCATCATTAGCAAAGTTCTCGACAATCTTTTAGAGGTTCGACGATAGGCTTAAAGTGTTTCTCCAATGCTATATCTTCCTCTATTTTTTCGATTTTTAAAACTTTAACGTTTTTTACGAATCAATTCACTTGTTTTCACAATTTGTTTCGCTATCCTTTCGCGATTCTTGAGTTCTTTGTTGTTATCGAAAGGATTTTGCACTCGAAAGAAAATATTGTGTAGTAGACAATATTAACAATGACTAACTATTGTACGTTAAGGTATTGCATATTTATTAAATCCTTTTCTGTATCGTTCTTTCGTAAGTTCACTGTCTTTATCTATGACTACGAATCCATACTTTTGTTGCCAACAGCAACGACATGGTTTGCAGAAATTCTCGTAAGACATGTCAGTGTTTACATCATTGTATACATGTTTCAGATTGGTATCGTTCTGTTTGAACAGGCTCAACAGATTTGCATTATCGCGTATTTCGGTACCTTTGCGTATGTCTGACACAGATAAAAGCAGTCAACATCCGCGTGTCGACCCATCGCAAAGTACTCTCTGATCGCATCTTGCTTGTTGCATGCCACGAAGACAAAAATGGAACTTGGAAGCTCCTCGTTCGGTGGTAATACATTATTATTGGAGAATGTAAATAACCAATTTCTTCAATCGGTGCTAATAAATTCTCCAAGTATCGATATTTTAGCTGTTGCAATGATTTCGAGTACACGTTCTCGAAACGTCATATGGACTTTCTAACAAACTTATCAATACGTTTATTTTGCTTCAGTTCGATGGACCGCAGATGATTCCGCGTAGAAATCGGCAGCATGTTTCCATGCTTGCGTATTTCTTTTTCAGTCTGTACTTTATTGTTGACATTAGTCACTTTGATTGTGATTGTCGCATATCTTCTTCCTTCATGACTAATAATATTTAAAAAAACGACATCGAGAGCAGATGTATTTATATTAGGTGTAGTAAAAAGAAATCCATTATTTTTGCATGAAATTGAATGGAAAAATAATGGATTTCTTTTTACTACACCTAATAGTAGCGCATAAAGTGAAACTGCTTAGTATCAAAATGCTTCTTATCGTATCAGATAACTGTGATGTATATAGTTTAATTGCCAAAGAATTGGAATATATATCGAAAATTATTTTACTAGAGAATTTAAGAATTACATAAATCAACTGTGGAACCGATTACCCGAGCATATAAAGGCTGATTCAGAAGTTCAGCAACATTGTCGATGCTTAAAACATTATAATTTGACCTGTCAATTGCATATTGATGGTCTAGCGCCGTTTATAAGAAATTGTAGCAAATGTCAACAATAATAACAATAAAAGGCTGCGATTTTTTAAATCACGCGATAAACGCACTTCCGATCGAATTACATATTTCCGGATATCAATTTTATGATCCAGATACGCAATTAGAAAAGCGATTGGCTAGACGATCAAGGCATTAATCCGTTGGACGCGACGTGCCGCGAACACGACATAGCTTATTCGCAGAACAAAGATCTCACGAAACGACACGTAGCTGACAAAATACTCGCTGAGGAAGCGCAGAAACGGAATGCGATATTCGATTCTTGGACAGAGAGCCGTTTCTGCAGCTATTTGGGCGACTTTGAAAACCAAAATGAAAATGGGCATGAAAACGAAGAAGAAAAAGCCGACGAAAAAACGAATATTACCGGACAAAACGCAGTAGTATTTTATCTATCCTACCGCTGTTAGGAGTCTTCGGCTCGTTGGTTAGCGACGCGGCTAGAGTTGTAAAAGCTATAAACGACAATAAAATTGTGCAACATTGGAGAAACCGTCAGTTGGAAGAACTAAAACGTCATAACCATGAAAGGTCATGGAATTTACCTCGCTTCATACAAGCGTGAACGAGGAGTACACAATGCAATGAACAAAATAAAAAAGATTAAAAAAAATGCTTAACAGTTGCTAAAATTGTCGAAGGGTGTAAGTACCAATGTACAACTGACAAAACGTATGTGTATTCCATATTTTAGAGGTATTTTATGCGTACTACCTTACTAACAGGAGAAGACAAGAGCAGTGTAAATGGATAATGTTGATGGACCAGATACTCATTGGGTGGTATTCGCGAAGCGGGGAGATCGTGCTGTTTACTTTCATAGTTTCAGCAATCTTCGACCATCGAAGGAATTGATGCGATATTTGGACGTAACGCAAATCGAGTATAATTGCACGCCTTGTTAAAATTATGATCAAAGCAATTGTGGACAATAGTGTTACAGTTTTTACAGATGGTTGAAGATCAATTTAAGAATTGTCATTGCACTCTTTCAACTCAGTATTCATTTAAACATGTTACTGACATTTACGTTTACCAATAAGAGCGTCCTCGCGGTCTGCTACTTTCCGGTAGATTTGAGCGATGGCGATTACGAGTTCGGTTTGATGAATTTAGAAACCTATCATACGATATCTAATGTAAATTCATTGAATAATAAGTTTTACTTTGACAAAGAAATTGTCATTCCCGAAAGATTGTACAAAATACGTGACATAAACAAGTATCTAAAACATGCAATTTTATAATTTTATCCTAATGATGTTGCGAGAGAGAAAACACTTCGCAAAGAGGATGAACAATACCCATTGACTATTCATGTTAATAACAATACAATGAGGAGTGAGATCAAATGCGCTTATCGAGTAAATTTCGTCAAATCTCACAATATTTAATCGCAGTTGGAATTTTCATCGAATCGCGTGCTGGAGTCGCAACAGTGGTACGAAACAGACGTATTGATAAATATCATCAATATAAATATCATTCACATTGAATGCAACGTGACCACGGGTGCATATAGTAACGATATGTCCGTTCACGTTACATGAATTTGCATCGAGCATGTTACCAGGATATAAGATATCGAAAAGACCGATACAGATCATGTATCTTCCAATCGTATGGAGTATTACGGATCTGACGATTCGCACTGTGGATCAAGAACGATTGTTCGATTTTCGCGGAAAAGAAATCACCGTTAGATTTCATGTACGGCGACAGCGATAAAGAAATACGACAACGATAACATGAGATATTTGTTCTGAACGAGCAGGTAAAACAGACAAGGGACATAATTTTTGCCAGAGAGAGACAGCGATCAAAAATAGTCGAGCGAGTAGAAAGAAACTCATTACGTTGAACGTTAAATTTTTACAATCATTGAGCTTTGTTGTACGAAATATCTGAGATGGTTGATATCTTGAATATTGGAGATGAACCAATCTTTGACGATCGTCAAGTTTAAGTTTCACACGTACAATCCGTACGTCATTTGGACATAGCGACGAGACGAGAATACCCATACATCAACAGGATTTATACACGTTATCATGTGAAAGCATTGTCTAGGTCGGTAGATTGACTTAAAAAAAAATGTACAAAAGCAAATATTGGATGTAATTGTGTGGCATTCATGTTCGATGAAATTCGATATGAACTATATGGAGATTGATCACAGCAAAAACGAATAATTAATCTTATGAAGGATTATGCAACGTTTTCTAATGAAATTGCATATAGTTTGCATAATGCTGGATTTATCGACTCTAATGATACCACGAAAAACCTAATGATAGACGAGGGTGATACTTTAAGTTTTATGTATCGCTCAGTGTAATGTCAGGTTTTTGCGATTTGCAATCGTGTGGTGATTAACGCTCGTCACGAATTAATTTTGATGACAAGCGTGCAACGGTAACAATTACATAATGGGAGATGCAGCGACAGAGCCGACACTTGAATTATTCAAAGTGCAGTAACGAATGCTTCACGTTGAACGAAATTAATAAATTATCCATGCTATGCGCTTTAGAAAGTGGACGATATTTGAGTATGAGTTTTCGTTCGTGGGATTTGTATGAGTACCCTCTATTGCTGAGTATAACGAAACATTCCTGGCTATCAAGACTGTGACTCAGGTGAAAAAATCACGATATGTTATCTTTGGTCTATAGACTGATAAAAAAAATATCATGACAGCACGTATAACTTACTTCGACATCTGAATTAACCAATGTGAAACTTTGTCTAAACTCTAAATTTTATCCGTACGATAATTTGAATCTAAACTTTGAATCTAAAAAAACCGCTATTTTATATGATATTTACGTTTCCATATATCTTACTATCAAATCTCTCGTGAACAAAAAAATAAATGAACCAAAAAGTAAAGGAACCATCATTCCAATTACACTCCTTTTTGAAAAATTTTATTCTAGTAACCATTGCTCGCGTTAAAACGAGTCCATCAAGTGGCACCATGGATGTACGATTAGAATTTGAATTCAAAGAGACTGTACCCGAACCGTTTATTGCCTTATCATACATGATCGCGTGATCGAATATAGCCCAATCATTGAGAGTACAAATTAGTTCGGTCCGTTTTTTTGTGTTTAAAAAGGCATTTATTTCCAAACAAAATGAATGAACAGATCAATTAAAGCATTGTCCATCGCTGCCTACTACTTTTTCCCATCTCTCAGACAATTTTCGAATTCCATCTCGAAAAAATGACTTGTCTTTGAGGAGGCGATCCAATTTTGGAGCCAAGTTTCGATTTTTGCGAAAGAAGTGAACCGGTGACCAAATCGTGCTGCATCCTTCGGAACAACCAGTAATCAGAAGAAGCAATATCCGGAGGGTGCGATAAAAACATTCCATTTGAGCGTTTCCAAGTATTTTTTTACGACTTTAGCGACATGAGGCCGAGCGTTGTCATGAAGAAGAATAACTTTATCATGTCTTTGCTCGTATTCCAGTCGTTTTTCTCGCAATGCACGGCTCAAACGAATCAATTGTAGCCGATACCGATCGCCCGTAATGGAATCGCCAGGTTCAGCAGTTCATAGTAAACAAAACCCTTTTGGTCCCACCAGATACAGAGCATGATCTTCGAAACATGAATGTTCGGCCGTGGTGTTCATATTGAGATCGATGGCAACGATTGACCGGGCTTAGCGTAGTATTTTTTCTTCTTGGGGTTGTCGTAGAATATTCAATTCTCATCTCCAGTCACAATCCGATGCAAAAAAATCTTTTCTCTGTTGTCTTTGAATCAGCTGTTCGCAAGTGAAAAATCGCCTTTCAACGTCTCTCGATTTCAGTTCATAAGGCACCCAATTTCCTTGTTTTTGAATCATTCCCATAGTTCTCAATTGTACAGAAACGGCTTGTTGAATTACTCCCAATAATTCTGCAAGCTCCTCTTGCATTTGATTCTGATCTTCTTCGAATAATGCCTCTAATTCTTTGTCTTCGAATTTTTTTGACTGTCCAGAGCAAAGTGTCTTGTCTTCAACGCTGAAATTTCCATCCTTGAAATATCGAAACCATTCCCTACATGATTTATCAGTTGGAGCAGTGTCATCATAAACTTTGACAAGCATTCGATGGGCTTCAGCTGCACTTTTTTTTCAATTAAAGCAGAAAATCAAAACCTCCCGCAAATGCTGCTTGGTTAACACAAAATTCGACATTTCAAACACAGTAAAAATCAAAGTTCTTGTATGAAACTCAAAGCGATATAAACTGAATATTATTAGCAGATATTTAACTTCTCTGAAGCCGCCAAAGTCAGCTGTCACCATTCACAACAGCCATCTTTCGAGAAACGGACTGAACTAATTTGTACCCAATAGTACGCAAGATTACGTAAATTATTACCAAAAAAATCCTCTCCCCTTCTTTTTAATATATGAGATAAAATCCATGATCCTTTGTGATCAAGCACAATCTCAAAAAGTCGTTCATCATGACTATACCATTTGTAGATCTGCAGAGATTTATCGTTGGAGAGAAATTTGTCGTTAAGAAAGTGATGGTGTTGATTGAGAAAAGGAGCTATTCTCTCTCATTATATTTTTATGTGCCCCATGCCGCAGAACTTCTTGACAAAGTCAGAAAGTTATTGCACTTCCTGACTGAGTGTTTATCATCATGGATTGCAATGGGAAAACAGGATAATCCCATATAAGGTGAAACGTCCGATTGTAATGGCTGTAATTGATGCGGAAGAGAATGAAATAAGAGAACGACAATAAGATTCTTGTACGTAAAGGATAAAAAAACGTGAATAGCTGGCTGGTATAACGACTCGACAATTGAGACTCTGCATGCTGCATTATTAGGTGTACAACTTTGCTTCCGCTGTTTTTTTTCCAAAATTCGAGGCTTTATTGTTAAAAACTGGTTATACATTTATGATTCAAAGTATTGTCCATCGCTGGCCGCTACTTTCTCCCATCTTTCAGCGTACGAATCCCGCGTCGAAAAAACTGGTCATCTTTTGAGGCTATCCACGAATCGATCCAATTTTTTACTTCTTCATAAGACCGGAAGTGCTGGTCAGCCAGGCCGTGTGCCATTGATCGAAACAAGTGATAGTCAGAGGTAGCAACGTCTGGAGAATACGGCGGGTGGGGTAGGACTTCCCATTTTAACGTTTCCAAGTATGTCTTGACCACTTTCGCAACATGGGGTCGAGTATTGTCATGTTGCAAAATCACTTTATCGTGTCTCTCGTTGTATTGCGACCGTTTGTCTTTCAATGCTCGGCTCAAACGCATCAATTGCGTTCGATACCGATCGCCTGTGATTGTTTCAGTCGGTTTTAACAGTTCATAATACACTACGCCGAGCTGGTCCCACCAATGACCTTGGACGTCAAAATCACCGTTCTTGAAGCGTTGAAACCACTCACGACACGTTCTTTCACTAATAGCGGCCTCACCATAAGTATTTGAGAGCATTCGATGAGCCTCAGCCGCAGATTTCTTCATATTGAAGCAAAAAATTAAAATCTCCTGCAAATAACGAGAATTTGGCTCGTAAACTGACATTTTCAATCGAGAATAACTTTATGATGTAGACACAAATCGACTAATGTTTCTATGGGGTTATGTTGACAGATGCCCAAGTTTATTGACCTATGATCTATTTATTTCGATCACCACTTACCGCTAAAGCCATCTATAGGAAAACGGCGGAAGCAAAGTTGTACGCCTAATACCAAGATATAGATTCTTTATATAATAGATTATTAATACTATACGATGTAGAAAACATGTTAAGAATTGTGCATTACAGAATGTATTTAAAATATACAACTGCTGGTCGCAACGCCAGAAAAAAGTATATCAAGTTTAAAAAATTAAGTATGACATCTTTTTAAATGCATTTTAGTTTCTTTCCCCTATTCTTATAATTAAGAATCTATCAATAGTGATAGTTGTTCAGTAGTATAATTTAATAAGTGTTCGATAGTTACTCAATAACAGTTTTAATAATGACTCGATAATTAGAAACGCTTGGCTATTTGTATTATTAAACATATTATCAGTTGCTAAATTAAAATTATTTCCGAGTCATATTATTAAAAAAATCTTAAATATCATATTATATATATTTAATAAAATCGTATACAAAACAAGAAAGCGCAACGAGAGGAAGAGGGAGCGCAAATAATAAGTGCAGTAGGATTGCAACGGGTGAAAGAGAGAGAACTGCATCCTACAATGGATAGGAGAGAGAGAGGACAATAGTTTAAAGAGAGAAGGAACAAATCCCCTCTTCCCTTCTAACACGGATCCCAATGACGCGCTTCCCCCTCCCTCAAATTCATCATCTGTGACTTCGCTCTCCCCACTCGCGCGACACTAGAGCTATCTGCTGGTTGTTGTATCCGTGGGTTATCGGTGAATCGATGTTTATATCCTACTGACCCAAGCAGGCCCAACATTGGCAGAAACAGTAATGCGTCACTTCGTTTCGTCGTCGGTAATATCCGCTTTTTCATTGTCTTTATTCTCGTCATCTTCTATTTCGGTATCATGCCCATGCCGATCTTGGTCTTGGCTTTCATTGCTATCTAGACGATAGCAGCGGTGGCTCTCTCGCAGTGACGCGACCTAACTCTTTATCGACGAGTACCTTGTCCGCCGCGTGTCTATCGTTGAGATCGTTGCTCCGAGAATACGCAATGTCATGTTCCAGCCGCATCCATCGGATTTATGCCCATGTCATCTCTGACTAATGTATATAAATCGCTTCGTAAGCTGAGTGCCGGGACCGCAAAACTGGTAGCCTGGAATATGTAACTCGAAAGAAAGTGCGTTTGTCGTTCGATTCAGCAGATCGCCGCGCAACGCCGTTCGTTACAGTCCTTTATCTTCGGAATGTCGCTATGCATCCGCTGCTACTATTCATTGTAGTACTCGTCGCAAAATATATGAAATTAGCACCCCAACTATAGCACCCCAGAACTCCGATCATAACTACTCAGTACTTTTAAAAAATTTTCTATGATTCTATGATTTCTATTTCTATTTTTATGATTTCTATTTCCTTCCCATGTAGCATATCTCAAACCATTGGTTTTTTAAAAGTATTGAGTAGTTCTGATTGAAGTTCTGAACAGTTCTCGACGAGCCCTAACGAAAAATATTAGGTGAAAAAGCGATTGGACCAAGCGATTAGATTACGGGATATGGGGACATTTGAACTTTATCATTAAAAATTTTCTAAGTCCGACGTCGAAAAATTTTTTAAGAGTTCCAGTAGTTCTGATTAGAATTTCTGTGTAGTTCTTGATGAGTTCTGTCGAAAAGTATAAGGCGACAAAGCGATTAAATGACATAAGAAAATACGTATTTCTGCAACCGATTTTTCAAATTTTGTTTTAAGTATATATCTCTTTTATTTTTGAATCTGTGTTGGATATCGCTGAGAATTCTTCGAAATTGTTACAATGACAATTAACGTATAACAGGACTATTTTTAAAAAGTTTTTTTTTCAAAAATTTTCTTTGTGTCAAAATTGTTTTTTATGTATCAGAAACTCTAGATATTCACAAAATAGAGCTATTAAGCTGCTCAGGAACTATTCGATTTCGAAATTTTGCTGAGAAGTTAGCATCCCATTTTTTAAAAATTATTTAAGAATTGTTATTAAATAAATCTCGCATTAAAAAATACAGAGAACTCTTCGTCTCATTAAAAGGAAGCAGGAACTCTAATCAGAACTATTGTATTTAAAAATTGATTTTTCAAAAATTTTTAATTCTTTTTTATTTAAAAAAATTTTTTTTATGCATCAGGAACTCTAGATATTCACAAAATGAAGCTGTTGAGCCGCTCAAAACTATTCAATCTCGATTTTCGATGAGAAATTAGCATTCCATTTTCTAAAAATAATTTAAAAATAATTATTAAATGGAACACTTATTATAAATTATATAGAACTCTTTATCTCGTCAAAAGAAAACTCTAATCGGGAACTCTAATTAGAACTCCTGAATACTATAGTTGGGATGCTAATTTCACATACTTCTCGTCACAGCGACGATAGGTTCGAACCTCCGAATCTGCCTTCCGGAAGCTTGTCCCAGACATATTCGATGTAATTGCCTTAAGAATACGATCTTCGGTACGTACTGGAACTGCTCAGCTCTTAAATCCTGAATGTCAAAATGATATATCGCGAGATACATTTTGTTACTGCGCGATTCGCGGATTCGCGTGCCTTTAAATAGGCGATCGAGAGTGCACAATCCATAACGGAGCAGGAAATTTATATGGTAAACTGCTGACGATACGTATTACGAACTGCGACGCGAGAAATCGAGAATGGTGGGAGGCGGTGTGGAGGAGAGCAAGCATGGCAAAATGCTGTCGACTATACGTGCGATTATTTGCGGTCCGCGAATTGTGATAAAAAAAAATCATCGTTCTCATAAGCTTGCTCAAGAGCCCGAATAGTGTACGTTTTGAAAACGTGTCCATTCGAAATCGCTGCAACAGCCGAAGTATCAATGTCTCAAAAATTTATTTATGTCTATACACGAAATCGGCTACTTTACTTCAACAACAGCGACGTCATTTCATCGAGCGAGGGTGATCAAATTCTATTTTTATCTTTGATGACGTGACAAGCAGGATGCGGTGAGAAAATACTTCTCGATGGTCATCACGCGAACGTCGACTGCTTCTATTTATGTCAGACGTAAACGAGGATACCTAAACATCTGATACGCGACAACGCTAATCTTGTTCAAATAGGATGGTACCAATTTAAAACACGTTTACAACGATTATGTGAATACCAATACGTCGCGATGAATTTTGCGCATTGTGTCGCGACTGTTGGTATTGTAACAAAATTATGGATTTCTAGTGGTAGATAAGGACAGTGCGCTTACAAACGGTAGATATAGAAAAGGATTTAACGAGTTCACGATATCGTAACGTAATCAGTCGTTATCGATATTTCGCCAGAGACGATATGATAGATGCATGAGCGAGAGCGTGAAAAAATCACGAGAGAGATCGAAAAGAGTCGTTTCGCAAGAAATATTGCGCTCTGAAGATGGATAGAATCAAGAAGGACATCATATTGAACATTTTAAACCTCTTATCAAGCTTCTACAACTTTTCGTTGACAGTCCCAGCATGCGCGCGACAAAGAAACTGTCGCGCGATGATAATGCAATATTTGTCTCTAATGTGAAAAGAAAGAGGAGAAGGAGCAAGAGGAGGGAAAAAGCGAGCGAGACGTTCGAGCGTTCCGCGATTTTGCGTAAATCCAATGATTGATTGCATGATACATCGTATGTACATCCGGTAACCTTCAGCCTGTGTGCCATAATCGTACCACTGGAGTGTCGCTCGAGCTTTGTTTTCAAAACGGATGACTCGCTAGTGACGAAGATTCAAAATCAACTGCAAACGTCAGAAGATTGATTCCAACGAGCTAGTGGATCGTCTACGATTGCCGACGCTTCGGATCGAGCAGGCAAAGCTCACGACAACGAGATGCTATCAATCATCGAGGAACTTCACGAAGCAGGTCTTATTATAAATTAATTCGCGTATCGATAAAATGTGTCAGTCGAGTGACGTCAGTGAGAAAAAATACATTATTTGTATTCTGTGTATTACGCGTCGAATCATGAAAAAGAAATTTGACGAAAAAAGAAAAATTAGCTCCGAGAGAGACGTCGACTCGTCGAGAAATTGCACGCTCTGGCGAGAAGAAATTTTCCCGAAGGCGTGTCATAGTTTGAGGATACGACGATCTGTGGCAGATCACTAATATTGAGACTAATGCGCAAATACTCGAGCTTCAACAGAAACAATCACTCACAGTCATCAATGCGTTGAGCAAGTAAGAGATGCGTAAGTCGTATCACTCAAGAGCAAGAACGGAAGCGAGACGGATGATGCTATCGCTGAGATAATTCGAGACAGTAGAAGATGTTCGAAAAATTTGCAAGCGAATATAGAGAAAGAGTTTTACAACGTCGATGTGCAAAAAATCTTTAAAAAACACGACGTTAATCACTATTCCACGTATTCGACGTTAGAAGCGTCAGTGGTCGAGTTGTTCAATCGCACGCTCAGAAACGATATGTGGAAAATGTTTACTCAACGGCAATTACAAATGAGTCGAGCTGCCGCGTCTCGTATCAGATTACAACGTGCGTAAGCATCGCACTATCGGCATATGACCGACGTAATTTCCACGATTGTGGAAACTCTTGGACACATATAACGTAATAGAGTCCGGCAATTCAAAGTAGGCAATTCGATACGCGTGAGCAAGTACAAAATGGTTTCTGAAAAGGGTTGGACTACTTAGGTGTTTACCGAAGTGATCGTTAAGGTGCAGCGTATCAATCTCGTAACTTATCTACTCGAGGATTGTCGTAAAAAATCCGTCGCATGTTATGAGCACATTATAAGTGATACATGTACTTGTAATGAAATTCATACAAGCAGACTTTCGATATGTCTAGTATACACATATCTTTGATATGCCTAGTATCCTCGTAAATCGGCTTGTTGAACTTCATCTCGAGTTTGCGCAATTCGACGACGATTAAATTTTTCGCAAAGACGCTATGGCTGTGAAAATTCGATTTTGCCTCCGCACCATACTGTCCGTTTCATTTTGTTAATAATTTTATGTCGACGTGATTGCTGTCGACGTTGTTCATTAATTTATACAAATTTTTCGTTTTTGAAATCGAATCTGATAATACTGAGAAATTTAAATGAATCTATAAAACATATTTTTACACAATTTTTCTGAAAATTATTTTCATTTTTATCTTTAGTGTTATCGATGTTTTGTAAAGGAAATATATTTTTCTTTGGTTATCGGTAACACATCTACTTGTCTTTCATACCTATAGCAATTTCCTGAATTATAAAGTGCTCGTCATAGCCCGATTTATGAAAAAGGACGGAATATATAATGAATTTTTATAATTTAAATTATAGTTTGAATGCATGGATCACAGTATCTACCGATGAGAGGGCAATACCCCCGTGTTGTCCGGCGTGAACGGTTTCTCGCATGTGACAACTCGTCACACTATATTTCCCATTGTTCTTTCGACAGCGTTTCCATTGGTACGTTAGCGATATTTTTTATATGATGCGCCAAGTTTTGAAGTTGTCGAGCGAATCATGCTATACAGTCTTCTTCGCGACAGAACTGATACAATAACACGTTGTACGAGCAATGCATGTAGTAGTTTATACTACCTCATGCTATTGATACGTGTACGGCGACGCATCTTCCTTCCCAAGTTTCGTCTTCTATAGAACGCACTCCAAGTCAGCGTAAACAATGAATGGGATGCGTTCCTTACTACAGTTTTCAAATTCAAGTCACTTGTCGTCCTCGCTCGGATGGCGCAGTTATTCATTTTCCCGCAGTCCATTGCGTGCGACTACAATTTTTCGCTCTTACTGAAGTAAGCATCTGAAAAACAAAAAGTTATACCTATTATAATTATTATTGTCATTTCAAGAAAATTATAACATTTTTATCATCTTATGTACTTACCGATCAGAAATATTTCTTGATCTTTTTTCTAGTAATTTGCGATCTCAACGAGACGGACAGATTTTTTTATCTACGCAAAGTGGCTAAGACTGTCGTTGCATGTATCTTGCAGATACAGCATGTTAATATGTTTCTCTTTCTTGTCATCAGTGAGCCATAGAGGAAAAACCTATTTGTTCTCGATGTCGTATATGTCGACATGTCGTTCAATTGTTCATATTTTTTAATGTCTTTTAATGTCATTGGAAATTCGAGATTTAACACTGTCGTATAATGCGGATACGATGATTTCTCGATCCGCTGGATTCAGCTGGATGTAGAGCAGCGACCACCGATTAGATAATATGCGAAATACGTATTGTCCGCCCTATGCACACTGATCACCGCTCGTTTTATCGCTACTTCTCGCAGCACTTCGATGTGGCATTCCGCGCGTATGGGATTTATTCATGTTAAGGATTCGCGATAGCGCCCACCCGCTGTCGCGTTCTTGGAACTTTTCGAGCGACGTTGGGCTCGATGATATGCCGCTCGTATCACTCGCGCAAATCGATACATCGATATATCTCAATGTTTATATTCTTAATGTCACATTTGTTTTTGTTATTCGTCACAAATTCGCCGTTGAACGCGGTGTTCACTTTCACACTATCGTGTCTTTCTACAGCGTATCGCACACGCTCGAGCACTATTTCTCTCGTGTCTTCCAAAAACTGGTTCAATTAGAATTTTTTACAGCGCCTGTCAATACATGGCTTTCATACGCGACATCAATCTTTCTCGAGACGAGAGATCTTTCGTAGCCACTCACGTACTCGCCACCAATGTGTACGCTCCAATTGTGTTTTTGCATCCGCGCGATTCTTGCTACCACGGATTGTTTGTGTCCAACGACGAGGCGTGGATGCTTGGCACGACAAAGTTCTTCGAGCTGCTCGATGCACTCGTCGTATCGTGCATCTACGCGAAACACCATCAAAGTAGCGACCTGGCCGCACTGCTCCAGCAGTTCGCGTTTTACTCACTCGTGGTTTTCCAAGTCTTTTTTTCATTCTTTAGACGTCTTCCACGGAACTTACACGTTACTCGTTCACACACGTTGCACCACCCCGATATATCTATAATGTCATAACGTTCTAACATCTTGTCGTTATGTTTGTTTGCGATAGTGCACTGTTCACAAAGCATTGATCGTCGCATCAAAAAATTTTAGCGCAGGATTCTTATCGCGAAACTCCATCCATATATTCAATATCCATATAGTCAATAATCAGCAGTTCGACACATTTTTCACTATCTGCGGGAATCTTAATGCACATGCACGCTGGCTCTTATCTGCGATTTTTTTCATCCAATAATAATCGTCCTTTATTATATTGACATTTCTATTCCAATGTTTCTTTTTATTGTACTTATTGTCCTCCTAACATTCGTCTCGTAACCATGGGTACACTTTTTGTCGTGTGAATAAGGACCATTCAGAAACGGTCTGATAACTTTTAGAGAAGACTCTCTGATAACTTTTATTCCATGTTTCTCACTACGTATATATCTAATTTTCGATCGCGTAAGAACTGCACTGGCAATATTCGCACCTCTCTTTTGCGGATTACCGAGAATATACAGCACATCATCTACATTATAGTCTTCATTATCTCTACGATCCTCCATCATTCGTTTCATTATCTCGTCGGATTCCATTCACTATATTGTTCACAATACTATTTGCAATAATTTTTCAATTTGCAAATTGGGCATTTGTTGCACGGAAATACAGTATACACTCTCAAATACAGTATGGCACTCTGCAATTTGTACAAAACCGCTTGCGCATCAATATAATCGATGTCGTGCTTCTTTACAAAATACATTCCCACAGTGTCAGTTAAACGGGTCATGCATGTTGCACATACTGTTAAAGCATCCGTTGTATAACATTGGATCATGCAATGCTTAATATGGTTGTTCAATGCACGGATTTCCGGAGATGGCACAAATTTTTCTGCACGATCCGTATCATACTCGCTTGAGTCACTAGCAAAACCAGTACGTCAGATAGCACTTCTTCATCGGATGAACTTTCATTCATTATTTCCTCAAAGTCTACTTCCAAGTTTTCTTTCATTTCTATTATAAACACCTCGTTTATAATATTTCCGAGATGTCGCGGGTTTGCGTTTTCAATATTCTTGGCTATGTCAGCTATATCCTCGACATTCGCACGATGGTTAGTTACACTTTTCACGCTGTTTTTATTGTGATCGATTCGATAGTCTCCCAAGATACCAGCTGAGATGTCGAACACTTATGATCTATTATATATTTCGTTATGTCCAGTGGATTCCGTGATTTTTTCGTTTCGTGAAAATTTCGGCAGAAATAGTCATTAGAACAAAGCGCGAACATAAAACTCGAGCGTTAACGATCACCGATCGACGATCGTGATAATATTCAAGAAATGTATCATTTCATTAGAAACCTTCTCAACAATATTGGAAACATAAACAAAAACATAGATCCTCCGAATCGCCTAATCTATGACAATAAAATTGACAATAAAGATTACAAATCATGTAGAGAAAATTCTATTTAAACACGATCGGTTCAGTAAATACAAAATCTAAATGTGGATCATGTGTAGATAAAAACTCATATTTCCAAATGCATAAAAACAAGTTAAAGTTTTCTTGTTAACAACAAAAAATTGATAAAATAAATATAGGATTTCAAAACATAGCTTTTAATTTTTTATATATATGTATGTATGTATATGTGTATGTATGTATGTATGTATGTATGTATGTATGTATATATGTATGTATGTATGTATGTATATATGTATGTATATATGTATGTATGTATGTATGTATGTATGTATGTATGTATGTATGTATATATGTATGTATGTATGTATGTATGTAT
>NW_012130093.1:2090958-2098518 GCF_000143395.1 Atta cephalotes | reverse complement strand
TGATCATTGAGAGTGACTCAACAAGCCATTTCAAAACACCTCAAAGCCATGGGAATGATTCAGAAGCAAGGAAATTGGGTGCCGTACGAATTGAAGCCGAGAGATGTTGAACGGCGTTTGTTTGCTTTGCAAAGACGGAAGGGATTTCTGCATCGCATTGTGACTGGGGACGAAAAATGGGTTCATTACGATAATCCCAAGCGCAGAAAATCATAGGGAGTTCTCGGCCATGCTTCCACGTCGACGGCCAAACCGAATATTCACGGCTCCAAGGTCATGCTCTGTACTTGATAGGACCAGCTCGGCGTAGTGTATTATGAACTGTTAAAACCGACTGAAACAATCACAGGCGATTCGTATCGAACGCAATTGATGCGTTTGAGCCGAGCATTGAAAGACAAACGGTCGCAATACAACGAGAGACACGATAAAGTGATTTTGCAGCATGACAATGCTCGACCCTATGTTGCGAAAGTGGTCAAGACATACTTGGAAACGTTGAAATGGGAAGTCCTACCCCACCCGCCGTATTCTCCAGACGTTGACCCCTCTGACTATCACTTGTTTCGATCAATGGCACACGGCCTGGCTGACCAGCACTTCCGGTCTTATGAAGAAGTAAAAAATTGGATCGATTCGTGGATAGCTTCAAAAGATGACCAGTTTTTTCGACACCGGATTCGTACGCTACCCGAAAGATGGGAGAAAGTAGTGGCCAGCGATGGACAATACTTTGAATCATAAACGTATAACCAGTTTTTTATAATAAAGCCTCGAATTTCGGAAAAAAACGGCGGAAGCAAAGTTGTACACGTAATATATATCAGTCAGATGTAGCTTAAATCCGCTGTTTTTAATCAGAAAAATACATTTTTTTCCTAGGAAGCAAAAACAAATTTTATTCAAAGTACTTGCCCTCGCTAACTATACATTTTTTCCATCTTTCGGGCAATTTGTGTATACCACGCCAAAAAAATTCCTCATCTTTTGAAGCAAACCACTCATCAAGCCATTTTCGAACGTTTTCGTAAGAATCGAAGTGCCGCTCAGCGAGCGCGTGGCCCATCGACGAAAACAGGTAATAGTCAGAAGGTGCCAGGTCTGGTGAGTAAGCGGGATGGAGTAGCACTTCCCAGTGTCTCCAAGTAGTTTTGGACTATTGTTGACGTGTGCGATGGTGCGTTGTCGTGGAGGAAAATCAGCTTGTCATGTCTTTTCCGATAATGCGGCCTTTTTTCACGCAGAGCATGGTGCAATTTGATCAGTTGTTGGTGGTAGAGGTGAGCATTAACACCAGCATTTCACCAGGTTTTAACAGCTCGTAGTAGATGACACCCATCAAACGCATAGCATCGTCCATCCGAAGCGATTTGGTCTTGAGGAAGATGTTGATGATTGGGCGGGATCAACCCAAGATTTCTTGCGTTTAGGATTCTGAAAATAGATTCACTTTCATCGCCTGTCACAATCCGATGCAGGAACGATTTTCTTTTTTATCTGACAAGCAGAATTTGGCATGTGTTTTGGCGTCACTCCATCTGCCTATCATTCAGTTCATGTGGCACCCATTTTCCGATCTTTTGAACCTTCCCCATGGCATGTAGCCGCATGGAAATGGCTGCTTAAGAAATACCCAATTGCTCGGCAAGCATTTTTTACGATTGGGTATCGTCCTCGTCCAAAAGAGCCTGCAATTGACAGTTCTCAACCTTCCTGAGTCAATTTTCACGCTTCTTGTCATTCAGATCAAAATTGTCATCATTGAACCGGCGAAACCAATCTCTGCACGTTATTTCCAATAAAGCATTGTCGCCATAGGCCTCCACAAGCATTCGATGCGATTCGGCAGCCGATTCTTCAAATTGAAACAGAGAAGCAAAGCTTCCCGCATATGCTTTTTTTTTAGCAAAAATTAGACATGATTACGAAAGAAAAAATGTATATTATTGTATGAAATTGCTGATGATGTGCACTGGTTAATGTTGACAGATGTCAAACACATAAAAAAAAGTGTGTTGTGTGCCCAAAGTAGCTTTGTACGCACTAATGCCATCTATGAGCAAACAGCGGATTTAAACTTATACACCTGGTATATATCTTCATAAAATTAGAATTAAAATATTTAGGAAAATTATGGTAAGTTGAGAAGGAGAGTGATGATTATTAATGATTATTAAATGAATTTATATAATGATATTATTTTATTATTGAGAAGTTATTTTATAGTTAATAGATAAAAATATATAAAGTTGAGTAAAATTAGTTTAAGATGAATAATAAAAGTAAAAATAATATAGTGTTGGTAAGGTAAATATAATAATAAATTAATAGAAAATTTAAATTTCTTTAATATGTTTCCAAAACATAAACTTATTCAAGATCATTAATTTGAAATATATTTAAATGTTGAAATATATATAGATAAATTTTATAAGTTATTAGAGATATTTAAGTCATTTAATGAGATAATATATAATAATGGTAAATATTTAATTATAAATTAAAAATAGTAAGGTAATTAATAGTTAATAATGTTAAGAAGATTAAGAATAAGAAAATTATATGGATAATATGCATATAAAGAGTTATTAATTAGGTTAGAGGGAAGGAGTTTATTAGAATATAGTGTAAGTGTAGAAATTTAAGTTTAAGGTAATGTAATTAGAATAGGGAAGTTGGAAATTAAGGGATTAAATATATGATTTAAGTAATTATTTCATAATTATTAGTTAGAGGGAGATAAAGAGTAAGAAATTTATAAATAAATAATAAATTTTCACATTTTATAGTTTAGGGGTAAGAGGGCAAAAAATAAGAAGTAAGTTATAGTAAGGATTTGGCTAATAGGATGTAAGGATCTTCAATTAATTAAGCGCCTGCTCAAGTTAAGAAAATGTATTAATAAATGTATTAATAAATATTCAAAATATTAGTTGGTTAGATAGAATTATAAATGAAGGACTAGAGTAAATGGATTTAGTAAGGGGGAGGATGTATAAAATTAAAATTGATATAGTAAGGGCCATTATTCCCCCAAGTTTATTAGGAATAGATCGGAGAATAGCGTAGGCGAAAAGGAAGTATCATTCAGATTGAATATGAGTAAAATCGATCGTAAAATTTAAATAAATACTATCTAGACGAGAGAACGCATATTCCAGTAATAAAAGAGAAATCGACGATAAAAAAGGAGTGCGTTTGACTCGGAGTACTCGTTTTTGTGTGCGAATCCTGCACATCTTGCTTTCCACATTTACTGCAGAAGAGATCTATTTTTTGTTTAGTAGCCGAAACATCGGCGCTTTTCTTAACACGTCGCGACATGTCACAGATCTGACAATGTATATAAACAGTGTATAAAGCTTTTTTCATTCAATCGTAAATTTTAATTACAAGCATAAGACATGAATAAAAGAATATATACGTATCGAAAATTGATCGAGCGCAAGGGATACCGTCCCTTGTCCGCCCAGTCCACCCAGGTCCGCCAAGTCCACCAAGTCCACCATAATCAAAATAAAAATGAGATATTGGGAATGGCGGAAAAGCATCAAAGTTACCAACGTGTTCATCATCAATGCCAAAAATATTAAAATATAAGCCATAAGGTGTTGCATTTAGAATGACTAGTTAATGCATTTTATTCTCTGCTAAAAAGCGAATAGTGATCAAAAAGTTATTTGTTTACTTTTTTCCAGAAACCGTTGCTAGCGATGTCCGAGTCACCGTTCACATTCGAACGTTGCCGATCGCAAAAGAAAAAAATAATAAAATGAGAAAAATCAGTGTAATAAGATATGAATAAAAAAAATTCGTTCACATCACTACATATATGAATGTACTTTATTTTACTATCCATCCGTCCGTTACTATCATATCCTCTCCCGACGCGCTAGTAAAAAAGAAAAAGAAAAAAATACAACATATGAAAACTATGTCATAAAAAAAGAGAAAGAAAAAAAGATGTACTTGTATCTCTATCGTCGCGCTCTACCTTTTTCTAACGTGCGAGCCCTTGTTACTTATGCATTTTTTTATAGTGTCTAGAGTTCTACAGTTCTATAGGTTGCAAATATTTACTTATTTATGATCTCAAATGTTTCATTTCTTCCTTAAGTGTTTTCTATGCAGCGCAAAAGTAAAACATATCCTAACATTGCTTAATAATCCAGCATTGCTTTGACAAAAGATGTTTTTCGGCATCAGTCTTTGCCAAGTCTTGTTTGCGTGCGCGACACCAGTATAACACAATTTTATTTTTGAGTGGACGTTATCGATTGAGCGCATGTAGAATCTGATCGGTTCTGAGATCTAATAATCTCAATCCCTCGCAACTCGCGATTTCGCATAAAAAGTAGCCACAGTAGTATCGTTGCGCGTGGCTTAATGCCGAATCTTGTCTGCGTGCGCGAGTATAATATTTACGAAGAGCAGTGTATTGTAGTACATTACAAGTGATTTTTTTAAATTTATAAACTACAAAAAAATATTCCGCCATTTAGCGGCTTACGTAATAATTTGTGTGTAAGAAAGAAAAAAAAGACATGAAAAATCACGAGCCTCCGTGTAAAAAAATAAAATTGATTGAGGGGGAGGAGAACATCCCCATCGAAGAAGATCCACATGAAAGATGTCGTCGGCAAGAAGGAGGACGAAGATCCTATCATCATCATCGATGATTAGAAGGAGGAGGAAGAGGAGGAAGAGGAAGATATCGTGTATATGGGTGTCAATCCATACATCTCAACAACGTTGATGCAGATGAATGCGTTCAATGTGGAGCTCCTCCATCTACACTACAAGATGGAATTTTTTGACATTCTTGCAGAGGCGGAAAAGGAAAAGGAAGAGGAGATTGAAGAATAAGCGAAGCGAGAAAAAGGAGCAAGAGAAGAAATAGGAGGAGGAAGAAAAAGAAGATGGAGAAAGAGATAAGGAGAAGGAGATAAGATTTATTTTATATAATTTATTATAATTTTTTTAAGCTGTCCCCTCGTCTACGAGTATTCCCCGCGCTCCGCTTCCCTCAAAGGACCTGTGTTAGAATCCCCCTAGTACACCTACTTATTTATTATATATATCACGTAAATCGTAAATGCAGTATGTTAAGATTGCTACAGGCTATATTCGTTATTCGCGTATAGTTAGCGTTATAATTTTCGCTGCTATGAACAGACTGCTGTTGTGTGATTCTCACTGGAAAATTGTAAAACGTCTATTTTTAAACAAATGAACATCGACGCAATGCAAGACGAAAGATGCCAGTTTAAGAATCGTACGCCGCCGCGCCACGCCGCCGCACCACGCTGCCGCCGCCAATAAATTTTAGCTACACCTTTATACTTATGTTCATGTCAACAACATACGCAAACAGCGTCAGCATATATATTTTTCGTCCAAATTAATAAGACGCCATGTTTTGTCAATACTTTATTCATATTAACATTGAACACGACGGACATTGCAAACTGAACGATATTTTACGAAAATAATTTCTTTATTCATATTTTGATTTTAATTGCCCGCAGTACATTTGTGTGTATATTATCAAAAATATTTGATTGGTTTCGGAAGTTTAACAAAGTCACAATTACTATTGCTGTTATTATCATTATTATTATTATTATTATTATTATTATTATTATTATTATTATTATTATTATTATTATTATTACATTATTATTAAGCTCTTATTATAATAGTTAGTGATATTGACGCACTAACTAGATGCGTACTGAACTGTATTCATTCAACGCTATCTCGAGCAACCAACGACGGTATAAGACGGATACTCATGGAGCGCGTATATAGAAATGTTTCTCATTCATATTCCAAATGCCATTGCGGAACATGACTTTATTACAGATCTCTGACACACAATCAGACGAAAGGATCCTATCCATTCTCCCATATGCCAAAGGAACAACAAATCAGATTGGCAGGATATTAAACAAATCCAATATCCGAACTATCTTTACCACCCGAAAAGATAGAACAAATCTTAAGAAATCCTAAAGATTT
Organism: Atta cephalotes; assembly: GCF_000143395.1. Lineage (NCBI taxonomy): Eukaryota > Metazoa > Arthropoda > Insecta > Hymenoptera > Formicidae > Atta > Atta cephalotes. The sequence goes on along the minus strand of NW_012130093.1, from coordinate 2,092,497 downwards.
CTTCAAAGACCTCCACTCAGCTCCACAGGAGTATACAAAATATCTTGTTTTTGCGGGCAACTATATATTGGAGAAACTGGGAGAATGGTTAACCTACGGATAAAAGGATTCCAACGTGATGTCAGGTTAAAACACGTCAGAATTATCAGAGCACAACATCGAAACAAGACATCAAATATTGTTTGATGAAACGGTCACAATAGCCAACATTACATCATACTTTCCAAGAAAATATAGAGAAGCCATAGAGATACAAAAAAACACCCTAACAATCTAAATAGAGACATACATGAAATATAACATAAATAAAACATGGAAAATTATTCTCCCGGTTATTGAAGACTGACCGATTTCCTCCACTTCTCCCTCTCCCCCCCATCCACAATTCTATTCTTTCCCTCCATTACATAATGTAATATAAAAAAAGGAATGACCCGGAAGAACAGCTCAGGATCAGCTGCTCCTTGCCCTGATGAAGTGGACTGCAAGGTTCACGAAACGTTGGCATTCCAAGAATAGATCTGGACACGGAGAAAACCCGAAATGTAAATTCTTTATATAGAATGCCGTGGAATTCTCAACAATATTATCTTTAAGTATGTTTAATAAATCGATTTCGGCCATCATTTATTTATATTTCATGTTCGTGGCGCAATTGTCACTTGTGCAATTAGCACTCGTGACAAACCTTTATTCTTTATTTATTCTTCTTTAGTAATTATTTAATTTTGTTAATTGACATTATAAATTTAAAGCGTTTGTTATTTATGTTTGGCTTTTGTTCTAATAAAATTATTATATATACATGTATATATATTTTTAAGTATTAAAAATAGACTTTAAGTTACAACTATTTATCTTTATAGTTATAATTTTGATGATAATTCTTTTTTATTTAGTTTACCTATCAATATTATTAAGGACGCACGTACAATCTTTTATATGATTTGACTATATCATTAATATGACTGGAACTTTGGACTTTATTCATTCATACCGTCCTTTCTCGTTATTAACCGATTAGTTCGGAATCATGACTTTTTATCGTTTATTTTTAAAGTTTGACTACAGATAATATGATTGCGATATATATTTGTACACAAAGATGAGATGATTCTTAGAAATCTGTTATATTATTTATTGTAATTTGAATGTGAGATAATCCTCATAATATGTTAATATACAATAATTAGATTAATTTGGGTATTTATGTATTTCTGCGGCTGATGACTATAACATACTCGAAACATACCATTGAAACTTATCATCGGAAAATTATAATTTGTGATTAATAAATTTTATTTAATTCACCTAACTGTGATTTAATTAACCTAACCTAATTGCTCATTTAATGTATTGACCTAACTATCTCTCGTTTAATGTATTGATCTGGATTTTATTATTTATTATTCATTAATTAACATTTTTATCTATGTGCGTACGTGCGTGTGTGCATGTGTGTGTGTGTGTGTGTGTGTGTGTGTGTGTGTGTGTGTGTGTGTGTGTGTGTGTGTGTGTGTGTGTGTGTGTGTGTGTGTG
>NW_012130093.1:2075787-2090537 GCF_000143395.1 Atta cephalotes | reverse complement strand
GTGTGTGTGTGTGTGTGTGTTGTGTGAGCAATTGATGGGATACTATTTTGGAGAATATTACAGGAATTCGTACAATGATATGGTCACGAGATCAATAATCAATTCAACTTAATTATGAATATAAGTCTTTATTTTGAGCGCATCAGATTTACAACAACTTAACTTGACGAAAGTCGCCGGAGAAGTGTCATTTACCTCGGTGACGGTATGTGCTTTGAAAGGAAACATCTCCGACTACCGAGAAAAATGATCAACGCACATTAGAAAATATCTTATCTTTCGAGATCCGCATCACAATTATGTTGATGTGCATGTGCTTAAATTTTCTAAATTTTCTAAATAACGCGACGAATACTTTCCCGGGTGCCATGATGTGTCGGATGATTTTCTTTCACTGGCACTGCGTGCATATGTGAGACCATTTGCGACATCCGCCTTCATCGATGGCCAAACATAGTTGAGCCACGCGAATCGTTGACCTGATTCCCGGATGCGCCATATATGTGAATTATATCGAACGCAAATCGAAACTCGCCTTGTCATGGCGTCGCCATGTTGCAATAGAGTGGCGCTCAATTGACCACGTTGCATTTGACCACCGTCCCAATTGACCACGTTGCAAATGACTACGTCGTAAATGACCACGTTGCGATTGATTATGTGATGCAAATGGATATATAATTTTTTTTAAAAAGAGGAAAATCTTCATAAATACCCCAGGTTAGGCAGGCTCGGAACATGTTGGATTCGACTCCGGAAGGTCCCCGACGTACATGCCCAACCAAAGTTGGACACAACCCAAAGGGACCACCAGAACTGCCTACCAACTAAAAATCCCTCTGTGTCCGTATTCCAGCCTATGTGGCACGGGCCTAGGATCGAGTGCAGCATAATTGTCATGTCAGCTGCAACCAACGGAACTTACCGGATAACGTGGAAGCGAAAACCGCGTGCCCGGCAGCTCTCCGTCGATTATCTGCTCCCGCGCTGACTCGTATCTGCCTGGGATCATTTAAGAGATGAGTGCATGTTAATGCGAGGACTAAACATTAACTACCGGGGGAGAGGAGGGTCAATCCAAACTCAGCCAAAATATACCAGCTGTCAAGCCCCCCCTTTCCATGGAAGCAGAAAAGGGGGACACGGCACTACACTCCCTCAATGCTCCCGCACTCCGTTGTCGTCAAAGACTCCATACTGCTCAGGCGACTTTACTGTCGCTTGGGCAGTTCTTTAGCAGGCGGAGGGAGCTTCTTTTCACAGTTAATTTCGTGAGCGAGCTCCACTCTCGAGAAACTCACCTGGAGAACTCGGGGGTAAAGGCACTTTGCCATTCGCATTGTCGCGCTTCACCGCCGGACTATCTGGGGAAAGAACAACCTCTACTCGGATATTTGCACAGCGTCAGATCATCACTCGAAGAGACCTCTCGGGCATCTTACGTCTTGTACACAGGTTTCACGCGAGACCTGACATTTGCGCAGGATCCACGATCTTGTGACCGGCGGGATGTCCCCGCCCTTCATAGAAGGACAGAGGGACACTCGCTGATAATTGGTCGATATGTGGCCCGGTTTACCACAGTTGAAGCAGCAGCAGACTCTGTCTACAGAAGACGGACACGCTGCTGTGTGTAGCCTTGGTCAGACATCTGAAGCACCGGGCAGTTCTTCCCTTGAAAATCATTATCTAGACCAGCCAAGCGCCAACTACCCCGCCTGAGCTAACCGGATAGTGGCATCAGCGGAACATTGGGTCCAGATGGACACAAGGCTGCGCCGCGTATCGGACGGTAGCCAGGCGGATGTCAATCAGTGTGCACTTGCCGACCTTCGCGACGGCATCGAGGACTTTCATAGGGGTGACGGAGTCATCAAACTCACTTATGCGAGTTCTATGCTCCGCATGGGCCGACTCACACGCTTCCCTGGAATAGAGATCTGCAAAGAGATCCCGTATGCGGATGCAAACGCTGCGGGACTCTTATTCTTTCCGGGGACCTCCAGTGAAAGCCCCAGTTTTTCTCTTCCTCGCACCTCGTCATCGGCCAGCATGATGTTATCGCAGGCCCAACATATATGGTCGGCAAAGGACGGACAGTCCTTCGAGTCCTCTCAGCTCATAGAAATAGCCGAGGATCTCGGGACAAGTCGCCTCTTTGCGGCCAAGGATCTTTGCGGTCATTGTCGCCGCAGCGCGAAAAACCTGCCCCCGGCCCGCGACACGCCAGGGAACCTAATGGCACTTCAACCAGTGCGGAACTTCTTGGTCCTTTGAGGAGTGAGAGGAGGGGAGACAATCACGGCAATCACCACCCTCAATCTCCTGACCTTTCTCCTTAGCCGTTGCTTAGAGCGGCGATTTGCCAAGCGAGTTACTTCTTTCAACTCCTGTCGGGGAATACTCATCACAGCGGGACGCCGACCATCACCGACAGAGACTGCCTTCGTAGAGCGGCCATCACGTCCGCCTCCAGCAACAACCTCCGCATAGGAAACAAGATGGAGGACGTCCTTGTCCTTGAGGGACAAAGATCGCATTACGACGCTCTCCCAAACTTCGGATCTAGAGAGCTGAAAGGGGGGTAGTCTTCCCGGGCAGAGCAAAGATTGTCCTTCAATTCGCCAATCGTTGAGATCACTTTGGCAATGGCGACGAGGACAGCCGGATCCTCGGACAAGCGAACGGATGAGATGGGTTTTGCCTCTTGGAGATCTTCTTTAATCTCCAAGGGACTTTTTGTCAAACAAGCGTGTGGACCCAATGAGGCCCTGAGAACTCTTTTTCACTCCGTCCCCGGGCCCAGGAGCACTCTCCCCAACAGGAGAGGGTGAGTCGAAGAGAGATCGATTAAGGGAGAGCCCATTTTCCAGGCCCGGTAGTAGTCATTGGCCCATTGAAGAATCTTCACACAGGCCGTTAGTGACTTCACCTTATCCCTGAGCCTAGCATTCTCCTTTCGGAGGTTCTCGACCTGCTCATCGCGGATAACGCATCGTTTGCCCCATGAGCAGAATCTCTTCATGAGCGAGATGAACGATCTTCTGGTGGCCGCTCAATTTACCTTTTATATTGCTACTCATTAAGCGGCAATATTCCGTCTTCTTGAATCAGGTCTTGACGGCCTCAGTAGCCTTCAACGTCGAGACTTTCACCAAGCTGGCCAAGATATACACTTTATGCCCTGATATGAAAAGAGGGTAGGTATATATACACCTGCTGCCGAATCTCCTCGCCGCAGTCTGAGTCCAAACGATGCCGATGCCGAAAACTCGGCAAGAGCCTATCAAGGATCCGATCGATTGAGTCATTTTCCGGACTCACGGAGGCCTCACAAAGCGGACCAGAGCCGTCCAAAGCCGTCGCGAACAATCCCTGTCCCGTTTAATCCCTCTACAAGACGGAGCAATCTCCACCACCGACTCAGTGCCCAAGATCTCCATAACGTCGACATCCGATCCCGCAGAAGGCCCTCCTTCATTCAGACCAGAAGACTTTTGCCAGGTACCTCTCTTCAGATACTCTAAGCTGGATTTGTAGTTCCAGAAGTGCCGCAACATCCACCGGGACGTGATCTTTACGATGGGAATTGAGTGGACGTCCCCGCCAGACTCACGCCGCCATTCCCCTTCCTCAATCCCTCAATCATCCTTACCGGGGAAACTGAAGGATCGCCACGAAACGCCTCTATTAGAGGCGAGGTACCTCCCGCCGGCCGGAAAAAGGCGGAAGCTCTTGGGTAACCGAGAGTTCCACAAGTCCGATCAAGGAAGATCCCGACCCCGCATCTCGTCCTACTGATCGATCGTGTCAAAATTCCGAAAGGCCGATCCGGTAAGCAACCGGCATGTCCAATTCAGGACTCCCTTTATAATCCCGAAGAATCGCTAAGGGCATCCTGATAAATTCCTCTTCATCCAGCAGACGGATGTAAAAGAAGGGATACTTCACAAGAGAATAGCCTTCCAATCATTCCTGGACGAAAATCGTCTCTCCCGGACAGCCAAGACAGACTCCTTTGTTAATGTCTTAACGACCTCGACACCAGTCTGGAGGATTTTTTGCCTGTCTACAGAAGGTCGAAATCTTCTCATGAACGCCTCGAAGTAGACCATAAGCCCAAATCCTCGACACGCATATATCGTCTCTCTGAATATCCAAAACACGCCGAGGCCTTCGTGAGCACAACATCCGATTTCTCCGGGTCTGCGGAGTATTTGCAGGGAGTTTTCGCAGGTACATCCACCAGGCCTGCGAGGCATCCGATGGATCGCCAGTCACATAATTGGTCTACAATTGGACAAGTCCGACGCAGACCCCGACGCGAGAGAAGCTTGGACGCCACCAACCTCGCACCGACAGCTGAGGGCTCCGACACTCTCTACTGATGTATTGCCTAGATCCTTATAGAAGACATTATTTTACCATAACGTGGAGCTATTTTACCCTAGGGTCGGATGTACGATTTTCCTCCTGGGAAACAGGCTTTTTAACAGGTTTTTAATCCTAGTGCGCCTTCTTCTTGCAAAATCGCGAGTGTACAGACTCCTCCTATTTAACGAAAGAATCCATACGGAGCGTTCTTTGCATCCTCGGCCGGCTGCCTCGCCAGCAAGCGCTGACGGCTGTCCTGACCGCGGTGGATGGCACGAAGTGAGCCTCCTCACTACGACAAAGTCCCACAAAAAGGAATGGATATATAATAATCTAATCTTCACCTAACCGTGGTTCAGTTAGGGATCATGTACATCATATCAATCGCAATGTGCTCATTTGGAACTCGTGTTCAATTGCAACATGATCAATCACAACGTAATCAATTAAAACGGTGATCAAATGAAACGTGATCAAATGGGACGTTCCCATTGCAATATATTGCGACTTCTGTTCCTGGGACATTTATTTTCTTGAATTGAAGGTCAGATTCTCGTTCCAAGTGTTCAAACTTTCTCCTATTGTGGTGCTGCTAATGCCGAGTAGTCGGATCTCCTCAATCTTAGATAGCGCATCCGCCATCTAATTCTTCCCGCCAGCTACATATCTGATATTTGTCGTGATTTAGCCAATGATCGAAACTAACGTGGAGTGTTATTCTTTGGTTTTTGCCGGACGAATATGAGCGGTTTGTGGTTCATGAATATCATTAGCTTCCGTGCTTCTACCATACGCCGAAAATATTTTTACTGTAAGGTATATCGTCAACAATTCATGACCGAATGCGTTATATTTGCATTCGGCTGGATTTAGCTTCTTCGGAAAGAAGGCTAAAAATTCCCAACCTTCGCCGCTCCGCTTCGTTTCGGAGCAACGCTGCTCCGACCGCGCGATCGAATGCATTCATGAATAGCCTTCGAATGCGCCAGAAAAGCGGCCAAGTATTGAGCCAGTCCCTCTCTCAATACCTCGAACGCTCCCTCTACGGCGTTTACACCACCAGTGTCTTCCCCATGACATTATTGTGGAAAAGATCATTCAATGGTGCCAGTACGTCGGCCGCACCGGACAAAAACCTCTGACAAAAATTCAGCATGTTAAGCTAAAGCTTCTTGGCTCGGTCTCCAGAACTCGCGGATTGCTCTCGGGCAACGGTCTCATCTCCGGTCATTAGGTATCCGAGAAACTCGATTTCTTTTCGACTGAATGCACACTTTGCCAGATTGAGGACGACCCCGTATGTCTGTAGCTGCTCAAACAACATTCGTAAGTGCATTTGTTCTTCTCCCGATGACGATGCAATGAGGATGTCATCGATGTATGCACAATGAAACTCGAGACCGCGCAAGATTTCATTCCCGAACCGTTGCACCAAATTATGCAAGCAACATAAACGGCAATTCGAACATCCCGAATGACGTAGTCACGGTTATTGAAATATCATCCTTCGCTACGGAAATTTTGTGATACATCCGCACTAAATTCATTGTAGAAAAAACTTTCTTACTTCGAAGAGCGAAAATCTTGAATGTGCTTTACTGGTAATAGTTTGGAAACATACGTGCATTCAGCGCGCTATAGTCGCTGCATGGCAGCCATTTCTTGTTTTTCTTTTGCACCGTGTGTAAAGGCGATGTCCAGCATTTCTTCGAGGATCTTGCTATTCCAATTCCTACTATTCTCTTAAACTCTTTCTTCGCAGTCATAGTTTGCATGTCACCAGCGATCTCATCGTGTCGTTTTTATATAATGCTGCGTGTTTCATTTGCCTTAGGCGTTTCTCCGATTTAGTGATGTCCAGATATAGTTCGTCATATCGCATCATTATCGATTACCGTTTTTATCGGCACTGCGCTGGCACCAGCCAGCTATTTCTTAAATTCCACGAATAGGCCATAATGTGCAAGAAAATTTGCTCCGACAATGGACTTTGTTTGCAATCATAAATCGCCACGCAAATGACCGATGCAGTCCGAAATTTAAAATTTCTGTTCCGTATGTATGAATCACTATCCCGTTCGCTGCCGAAAGTTCATAATCTGATCTCTGACGCGGTTCCGAGGATACACGCAGAGATCCGCGCCCATGTCGAGAAAACTTTATTACTTTCGTATTCCTATCCGTCATGAACAGGCGACATATCAAATGACTTGTATCTGTCGTTATCAACTGTACCTTGTTGCTGTATGGAGCAAAGGATCTTGCATCATTCCGTTTCCGTACTAAAACGACAGTGGTATTAATATAGACGACCGGCCACAAGATTACAGCTTCGCGAACGCGATCGTGACAGCGTCTGTTCATCTTCACCACGATCACAGCGTTCACAATGCTCGGAATCGCGAATCGTCCCAATTGATGCTCTGATAACTCAGTTACTCCATCATTTCCTGCAATGATAGGCTATGCCAATTACAGATTAAATCTTGCCTTCGCTGACGCGGCAGTCTTCGTGTCTGCGGTCTGCGGAGTCGAGGATCGCACAGTCTCCGTGAAAAGGCGCTCGAGTGGCCTCTACTATCCGCGGTTGATCGATGATGTCTTGTCATTGTGTCTAAATACAGTTATAAATACGCGGGCAATCGAGACAACCAGACTGTACGCAGCACCTTGTCTCCGATCACGCTTAGACCGATTAGATTTCGGAGATGGCATAAAAATTGGGACGATTTTCTGTCCCCGATTTTCTCATGCTCCAAAAGTCTGCATGTTTTGTACTTTTGAGAGAGGCTGAGGCATTTTATTCGTTCCGTCATAAGTGTCTCATACACGCGTTCCGCCAATGATCGTCTCTCTTGCCGAACTGTATTCGTTGCTTTTCCGGAATTAGGACTGATGCGCACTTTCATCGTGTAATCACTATTGTGTCACCATTCATGTTATGCACTCGCGCACTCTCTTGTTCCCAACGAACCCGCGATTCGTCGGTAATTAAAATAAAGTTGCTTTTGCGTTAAAAAATAAAAAAAACAGTACTTACATCGAATTTATCACTTTGGAGAATATTACGAGAATTTAGACAATGATGTAATCATGATTATGATCGACCAATAATCGACTTAGTCGAATATAAATCTTTATTTCGAACGCAGATTTACTCAGCAACTCAACTTGAAAGCCTGCGGAGAAGTATCGCTTATTTCTCGCGATTACTTGCTCGAGCTCACACTCAGAGAAAAACTATTTGTTTTCGGCCATTCAAGAGACTTCGAAATATAAAGTGCGTCATCAAAATCCGGACAAATCGAATAATTTCTTTAAGCAAAATGTTTTTAATAAAAAATCAAATATTACAAAAAATCCTTTTACATAGCACTTGGGAGATCCCTATAAAGCACAATTATCCCTCATTAGCCTGAATGATGATCTCTATTTTCGGTCTGTAATGTAGCGTTGTTTATGCCAACGAATGCTACCTTAATAGCAATTCTTAATGACGTCACATTGGGATGCCGAGACTTATTTGTGAATCTTTCAACTATGCTCTATATGTAGTTTAAGGGATTTAAATCTGGGCTGTTGGAAAGCCAGAATGGAAGAGCAATTCGGCTTGTCCTGGCAGTCTCAGAGAGCATCTGTGTATCTTTAATGTGTACAATTTGTATCGAAGATCCTTTTCGGCAATTCGACGCATTGTTGGCTCGTTTACCAACAATCGATGCTAATTTTCGCAATGATTGTCCTGAGTCATCCGAAATCAGCGTTTGAGCCTTTTCAACAACTGTGAAGGTCCTCGCGGTGCGTTCTTTCAAGTGACATACTGGAACCTTCGTTGGACTGTTCTAAAGCCGTATATTTTGCATCATAAATGGTTCATTTCAGACATCCAAAGAATCGAATTATTCTGTTGCTGAGCGTCCAGCGCGAAGGCCTTCAATGATCGCGGCTCTTCGATTATACTCCGTATACTGCAGCCATTTTGAGAATATGACTGTTTACTAGAAGTTAGGCTTTCTCGGACACTAACAACAACCTTTAGCGGAGGTACAATATAGCAAAAAATTTAAATTTGAAATTTGTTCGGATTTTGGTGACGCACTATGTAGATTTAAAGTCCTTCGACTTAGTTTCCTATATGAGATATAGTAGTTGCATTTTATATTTCTTATTAGCGGATTATAGTATGTGCAATATTGCATTTGACTGCAATGTTGGATTATTTGATACATGTCAGTAATAAGTAAATGCAATTTAACCGTGTCACTAATTATTATTCGCCTTTGCCGTCACTGTTCGATTTAACTGTCTTGCAATTTGTATTTGTCTTGACCTTTTCTCTGATTTGATAGCGTACTAAATCTTCTATATTCGCGTGTATTCTCTCGTGATTCCAAGATATTCTATAGATGACAATTATACCCTTTGAAAAAGAATTTTCAGCTAGGGTAATGGGGTATAATTGAAGATTGCAGAAATCTCTCAGAAACTTTGCATTTGCGTTGAAAGAACTTTATATTACAGAAACGTTTCAAACATATGGTTTTTTAAATAAAGGTAATTGCAGAAATACTACAACTATTATATTTCAAAGAAGATAGTCTCAAAAATATTACAAATGTGATAATACATAATTGAGGCACTAAAAAATCCTTGCGACACAACTGAAACTTTCCATCAGGAGAATGTTGTTCTTGGTACAGAAAGATTCTGTAATATTACAAACATAACATTGAAACTTTAAAACCGTCGCAGCAACATTGCATAATGTTTCTAAGAAGTCTCTGCAAAATTACTGTAACGTCAAAATGTCCGTTTCAGTCAGCAAGAAATGTTTCTATAAATTACGGAAATGTTTACACAATCTTTCAATGATGTTGATACAATGTTTCCTTTAGTTTCATTTAGTTTCAGCATTACAGAAATGTAAAAAAATGTGTACGTGCAAGCAGGACTGGGCAAAATTATATATAACATTGTTTGTATGTCACTTTGGAAGTTCACCAAGGCGGCGTATAACGATGACTCTCTTTGTTGTATATAATAATTTAAATTTTATTCGGAATTAAGATTATTCGAAACTGGCAGTAGGCGATGCTCGTAATCCAATGGCTGATGCGTTCGCTTAGACGCATGCTCTATAACTTGCACTTGGTACGACTTTGAATATCTTCTCGCAGCTGTTAGAATTCGTATTTCGAGCAGCAAAGGGATCAGCAAATTTCACCGGAAACTCACGCAATTTTCGCGCACTGAATGCTCTCACAGTATACGTGTATATCGGTAATGTTACGTAACAAAATATAGAGTTGATACACGATGAAATTTCGGTGTGGTTCGCTCTGAATATTCGGAAGATAAGATCCGTAAGTGCAAGTATCGATAAATAATCCGTATTGATCGAGATCGGGAAGCGAACTGAACTTTCGCAAGCGGAATGTGTGCGCGATAGTCAATTTTTCAAGTGTCGCGCAAGGGGGAGTCGTGTGCCATCTCAGATAGATAGCGTGATTAGAACAGGAGCGAGATACACGCATGTTTTAAACGAAATATCGGTCGTAGGCATAATTGAACGGCTCAAGTCTATGAGCTGTCTACTTATCATCCCTGAGAATACATTTAAATTAATTCCAGAACAAACATAAAAATATTTAACAATAAAATATTGTCAAAATCTTAATTAATATTTGAATTACAAAATACAAAATATTTTCATTCTTTCGATTTGAAATACAAATTATTTGTATTTCAATTCAAATGACTGAAAGTTATTTATGTATATAAAGATTTTGCGTTTTGCGCGCGCGGGTTTCCTCTGTATCCAGATCTATTCTTGGAATACCAACGTTTCGTGAACCTTGCAGTCCACTTCATCAGGGCGAGGAGCAGCTAGATGCTATATCAGATTGCCTTATATTTATAGAAAGCATCTGTGGAAGTCTCAAGAAAGTTATTTATGTACTTTATAATTAAAATATTAAATAATTCTTTAATTTTGAATTTTGTATTTTAAATACTTTAATGATGTATTTTGCCCTGTATGCGTACGGAAATAAGTTTGTCAATAAAAAAGCAAATACTTTATTAAATCGCAATATTTTTATTAATTCTTGTTATTAAGTCACAATTATAAATTTATTGTGTAACATATTAAAATATATAATATATAAAAAATACATAAAAATATTAATTATTTCAAAACGAAAATAATAAAAAGTATAAAGAAAAGTTTTTATATAATTTATTTACATTCCTCTATCCTTAACAGCATGCGTGCGTGCATGCATGCGTGTGTATACAGAATGTTCCAGAGCAATCGTTTCAAGCTAATTTCTTGAATAATATGCATTTTCGTGAAAAATATTTTAGACAAAAATGTTTGTCGACTTCGAGGGAAATATAAAAGATATTATTGGTTTGAGGCGGCCTTGTTAAAATCAAAGAATGGTCATATTGAATTTTTTAAATGGAATTCTCCATTTTCATTACATATTCTTGTAGCTTACTTCGAGAACTTTTCAAAACACTATAATAAAATATTTTTTCGTGTAAAACATTTTGAGTTATAAAAGTTACGTAAAAGTTACAGTATCGCTGGCAGTACCGAAGGTGTATCTTAGACTTTTAGCATACATAATATGTAGAGAGCTTGGACGTTCATGAACACATAAAAATACTATTTATTGAAAAAATTACAAATGCTCGAACACATAATGAAAATAATATTTACTGAAAAAATTACAAATTCTTGAACACATAATGAAATATTTACTGTAAATTACAAACGCTCGAGTTGCCTCTCGCGAACTTTCAAACACTCGAATTCGTCTTGGAAATGAAGACAAGATAGTGAGCTTTGGATTTCTCACGCTCTTTTTATTCTATTCTTCATGTCATTCCATCTTGAATCATAAACTAATTTTTTAATTCGATCCCAAAAATAAAAATCTATGAAGATCTTTGCGAGATCTAAGGACTTGGGTAGTCAGCTTACTGGTCCATTTTTCCCGATCTATCTGTTAGGAAACATTTGGTCGAGAACAACTCTAACTCTTCTAACAGAATGGGCGAGACAGCCATTTTGCTGTGTATATTCTCAATGTTCAATGAAATGCCTTCCAAGAGTTCCGGAACGATATTTCGAATTTCAGCAATAATGGAAACGTAAACATAACACGCATTATTGGACTTCGTCCGGAAGGATATTTAATAAGAAATATTCATAAACTTCTCCACTTAACGTTCTTTCGAACGAAAAAGTAGGGACCAATGAGTTAATAATCCAAAATGTCGCACCATTCAGACTCCACATATGTTGATTATCAACTTCCCTCATCCAATAGGAATTTTGTTCGGTCCAATAATGCGTGGTATGTTTATATTTTCATTATTGCTGAAGGTAGCTTCGTCGGAATACAGTATTTTGTGACAAAAAAAGCGATCAATTTTGGAGCTGATTCTCCTCCCAAGAACAGAAGTTAATACGGTTTTCAAAATTATTCTCCTCAAGAGCCTGATGCAAAACTAAATGATAAGGATACATTTTCGCTTCCGTTAAACAGCGTCAAACGATTAGGTGATCCATTCCAGCATTGACAGATAACCTTCTTGTCTTATCTTGAAGATTTAAATTAATTGCTGCTACAATAACTTCTTTCATTTCTCACTGGATCTGATTTATTGCGATTTATTGCGATTGATTGCGATGAATTTAATTGTATAGATCCTATAACACGCTCTGTCAAACGTTTAAAAACTTGACAAGAATGGTGTTGTCTGTTTGGATACCTTTAAACAAATGAGCTGCCCTCCAGAAATATCTCTGACTTTCTCCTAACATCAAGATATCGAAAGTTTTTTCATTACTGAACATAATAAAAATATTTTGAAAGAAAATATTATGTTAAAGAAAATCAAAGAAATACAAATAATGTATCCCGAATGTTTGTGCTTGATTACGAGGAATCGTTGTGTGAGAGTTGTGTGTATGCTCGTGATTGTGCTTACGTTGAGCAGTTTACATTGATAATACATAATAAACTGCTTTGTCTTTATTTTCAAGGCGAATTCAAAGGTGTTTGGAAGTTCACGGGAGGTAATTCGAGCATTTGTAACTTTTCAGTAAATATTATTTTCCTTATGTGTTCAAGAATTTGTAATTTTTTAAATAAAAAGTATTTTTATTATGTGTTCATGAATGCTCTCTACATATCAAAGCTCTCTACATATTATGCAGATTAGATGATGTAGATTAGAAAGTATGAGATACATCTTCGGTAATGCCAGCGATATATTAGGTGTACAACTTTGCTTCCGCCGTTTTTTTTTCCGAAATTCGACTTTATTGTAAAAAACTGGTTATACATTTATGATTCAAAGTATTATCCATCGCTGGCCACTACTTTCTCTCATCTTTCGGGTAGCGTACGAATCCCGCGTCGAAAAAACTGGTCATTTTTTGAGGCTATCCATGAATCGATCCAATTTTTTACTTCTTCATAAGACCGGAAGTGCTGGTCGTGTGCCATTGATCGAAACAAGTGATAATCAGAGGGAGCAATGTCTGGAGAATACGGCGGGTGAGGTAGGACTTCCCATTTCAACGTTTCCAAGTATGTCTTGACCATTTCGCAATATGGGGTCGAGCATTGTCATGCTGCAAAATCACTTTATCGTGTCTCTCGTTGTATTGCGGCCGTTTGTCTTTCAATGCTTGGCTCAAACGCATCAATTGCGTTCGATACCGATCGCCTGTGATTTCAGTCGATTTTAACAGTTCATAATATACTACGCCGAACTGGTCTCACCAAATACAGAGCATGACCTTGGACGTCAAAATCACCGTTCTTGAAGCGTTGAAACCACTCACGACACGTTCTTTCACTAAGCTAGCGGCCTCACCATAAGTATTTGAGAGCATTCGATGAGCCTCAGCCGTAGATTTCTTCATATTGAAGCACAAAATTAAAACCTCCCGCAAATGACGAGAATTTGGCTCGTAAACTGACATTTTCAATCGAGAATAACTTTATGATGCAGACACAAATCGACTAATGTTTCTATGGAGTTATGTTGACAGATGCCCAAGTTTATTGTATGACGTCTATGATCTTATTTCGACCACCACTTACCGCTAAAGCCATCTATAGGAAAACGGCAGAAGCAAAGTTGTATACCTAATAACTACAACTATAAATAATACTATAACTTTCACGCCTTATAACTCGAAATGTATTACATAAAAAAATATTTTATTATAGTGTTTTGTAAAGCTCTTGAGGAGAGCTACAAGAATATATAATAAAAAATGAAAGTTCCATTTAAAAAATTCAACGTAATCATTCCCTGACAACGCCGTCCAAGGTTGAACTAATACCCTCTTATTCCTTGAAGCGGACAAACTTTTGTTCGAAACATTTTTCAAGAAAATGTATACTTTTCAAGAAATTAGTCTGGTACGGACGCTCTGATACATCCTGTATATAATTAATAAAGCTCTATGTATGTAAAGCTCTAATATATTTAATCAATATGTTAAAAACATAAAAATAAAATTTTTTACCATGATCTTTTGTCTTTCTTCTCTCTCTTCTTAAGCATCTATTTATATTAAATAATTACTTAATTACATAGCTAAAAAAAATTAGATTTTTATCATATCTATGTATGAACATATGTTGTCTTCTGATAATTATTGAAAATAAAAACAATTATCTGATAAAAGAAGTGAAATAGGATGTTACTTGATTAAATAATTAGAACACAGCAAAATAGTAAAAAAATAGTTCCAATTTAAAAAATTAGCTTGTTTTAGTATTGTTATGCCTTGAAAACCTTATAGCCTAGTTTACATCGTGCACTTGATATGGGTACTTTCTTTTAAATTAATATCGGCGATACGTGTAAACATACATGATGCGTATATTTAATTAAGCATTTTGGTGTATATTGTATCAATTTAGTACATCATTCTTTAATTACATTGCTGAAGCTAAAATAATTTATAATAATAGAAAATTACTAGTTAATATATGTGTATCAAGCGCTCAGTGTAAAAGGAATCCATGATTCTTTAGCATGCAAATAACTTTTATAAGAAATTATATTGTATGTAAATAAAAGGGAACAAGTTGCATGTTGAAAAATATTTTTATATTTAATAATTTTATATTTTACTTACAGTTTTTTTTCTTAGATTATTGCTTGTCAGTTATGGAGATTAAAATATCGATCCAAATATATAATTTTATTTTATTTTTCTATAGACAAACCTAGTAATCAGATCCAACCTCGTAATCAGAACTAGAGATGCTGTATAAAATTAATGTCGGCAGACGGGACTCGTTGTCAACGAAATTAAGCCACATACAATGCAATAA
>NW_012130093.1:2054323-2073803 GCF_000143395.1 Atta cephalotes | reverse complement strand
TATTCAAAATTATAAGTAGGAAATTTTTCATTTTAATCCAATTAAGTTCAAAAAAGTTGTAACGTAAAAATAATTGAGCTATGCAATTCCTATAAATGAATAAAAATGCATTCAGGATTGAAAAGGATATATTAAATGATTTACAATGATTACAATTAAATGATATTGCAATCCTAGCAAACGAGAATGGATTAAAATGGATTAAATTGGATTCAGATTTTCAGAAATACGGATTCATTTTAACATTCGTGAATCCGTATTTTTGAAAATCTGAATCCAATTTAATCCATTTCAATCCAGTCTCGTTTGCTGGGATTGAAATATCATTTAAATATTGCAATGTGATACATCGCAATGCAATATTACCACAATATCATCCCAATGATGTTGTAATATGATATATCGCACTAAAGTACTTCAATATCGTTTAAATGTTGTAGTACGACATACCATAAAGCAGTATTACCGCAATATCGTTCAAATATTGCAATGTGATTTATTGCGTTGTAATACTACTGCAATATCATTCAATGGTTGCATTGTGATAAATTGCACTGTAATATTATAGGAATTCAATCATTCAATTATTACATTACAGTTTATCGCATTACAATATTACTGCAACATCATTGAAATCTTACAAGGCATTTTATCGCAATCTTTCTAAGATATGAATAATACTATGCTTTGATTTATTACTGAATAAATATTAAGTATTACATTTAAAAAATTAGGAATATAGATTGAATATAATTCACAATAAATTGTATTATGTCTTATATTTTATTTGTATCTATTGCAGTTACATTTAATATTCATTTATAATCTTTTTATTTTTCCAATATTCAAATTTTTCTCCTATTCTTAATTTTTTTTATTATGCCCGGAGCCAAATACATTATTGAAATATATATATACATGATGTATCAAAGTTAGCGCAGGAGTCGGCACATACATATTCTTCATGAAAAAGTAAATCGAAAATGTTAATAGCAAAATCTTAAGGCATCAATAGTTTTTAACATTTGAAATAACCAACAGGGCATGAAATTCGCGCCGTCAGGAGCAGCGCAACTAAGCAGTCGGCCGCGCGAACGCTTTGACGGACGTATCGCTTGACGGTGTCGAAAGAGTATTACAAAGTTTCGTGAAATTTTTATATTAACTACTGCCGTATTCTTAAATTGAGTCCAATTTTATTGATGAGAAGTAATGGCAATTGCAAATTCAATAAATAAATAAATTTATAGATAAAATCAATATTAATTAAATGATCCAAACAAATAACATTAAAAACATCAATTGACAAATATTTATTACTTGCTAACTTCGATTGCTTCACTATTACTTCCTCTTTCTTTCTTATCATAATTCGGAATTTCGTTCGTTTTATTTTCTAAATATGAAATATTTATTTATGCGTATTTCAAATGTAAATTTTTTTCTATTATAATAATATTACTTGTGACAGAAAAGAAGTTTTGCAAATATTTATAAATTGATGTTTTTAATGTTATTTGTTTGGATCATTTAATTAATATTGATTTTATTTATAAATTTATTTATTTATCGAATTTGCAATTGATATTACTTCTCATCAATTAAATTGGACTCAATTTAAGAATACAGCAGTAGTTAATATAGAAATTTCACGAAACTTTGCAATATTCGTTCGGTACCGTGCCGTTGAGCGATACGTCCGTCAAAGCATTTGCGCGGCCAACTGTTTAGTTGCGCCGTTCCTGACGGTGCAACTTTCATGCTCTATGATTGGTTATTTTCAAGTGTTTACTGTTTAAAAACTATTGATGCCTTAAGATTTTGCTAATAACATTTTCAATTTACTTTTTCATGAGAATATGTACATGCCGGCCTCTGCGCTAATTCTTGTACAACTTATATATATATAAGTTGTCTGGAAATAATCGCCAAATATTTCATGGACAGGTAGAGCGTACTAAACTGTATTGAAAATCCTTTACCATTTTGTAAGTCTTCCCAATAGTTAATGAGATATTGATCCTTAAAGATAGTCGAATATTACTGCAAAGTGTATACGCCTATCGATCGCTTGGCGCGCGGGCCGTGAGGAGCGGGAATAGCTTGGCAAGCGTGCCGTCCGAGCTATGAAGGCTTGCGGCGGTGAGCGCGGCGTTTGCCAGAGAATCCCCAACTCCCAAGACCATTTTTATGATTAAAAAATATTTGAGGGTTTAGAAAGCACATCTAAAAAGATTTAGGAATCTCCAAGAAACTCGCCTTGATTTACAAGAAGAAATATTCAAGTACTCCTTCTCATAGAACTTCTGGATATTTTCTCATTATGAGAAGCGTATCCCTTCCGCATAATTATTTATTGAATTGTAATATTGCAACAATATATTTTCTGCAAAATTAAAATTACAATTTTGCAATATTGCAGTAATATTGTAGCAATATTTCAATAATGCACAATATTACAAAAAATGCAACGATATTAAAATTATAATAATTTATTGGAAATATTATTGCAGTTTCATGCTGAAGGGGTAAATACGCGGGTCCAACTATAAGGACACTCTATAAGAAAAAAACATCTAACAATCTTATGAAAAGGAATAGGCAAATCAAGTTGGCATGTCCCGGAGATTTCTAACCTTTTTTGGGACTACTTTTTAGGCTTCTGAATGTTTTTTTATCATGATTTTATCATATGTACTTTAGAATGTAATATTAAGCAATAATACTTTAATAATTATTAAAACTGAATTACATAATAATATATATCAGCGCTGACTCCTAATGCCTCGTGAATTTTTGTATTATTTTATGAATTAAAAGAGTCCCTAAAATAGGTATTTCTTAAAATAATTAATATTTTCTATTCTATAACTATTTCTAAATTATTTAAGATTGGAAACAAGACTATTTATATTAAATACATTACTTTAAATACGAAGTGCCACTACGGTCTGAATGTTAAGATGTTGAATTATTATATATATTCATATAAATGAATTAATTTCAGAAATGATAATTGCGTGCCGATATGGTTGTTGGACTTTTAACGCATTCAATCTGAAATATTAATAATCCCCCAAATTTCCCAAAAATTAATCTTAAAAAACTATAAACTTATTAAATATCATTTATATGAATATATATAACAGTTCAATATCTTAACATTCAGACCGTAATGGCGCTTTGTATATAAAGTAATGTATAATTATTTCTATTATTAATTGTTCTATTATTAATTGTTATTTAAAACTGAATTAATTATTGTAATATGTCATAATGTTGTAGCAATATTGCAGAAATATCGCAGCAATATTTCTTGAGATTTCCACAGATGCTTTCTATATAAAAATTATGCGTTTCGCGGATATTCTCCAGATTCATTTTTGGAATGCGAACGTTTCGTGAATCTTACAATCCACTTCATCAAGGCGCTACTGTAGTAGTATCAGGCTACTCCTCGCCCTGATCTTTATTTCTGCGATGAATTTTTTGTGGACATTTATTATTCTAGCGATATTTATACTATATAATATTACTGCAATATTACTACAGTATATAGAAATACTATCGCAATATTGCAAAATATTAGCATAATATATAGCAATATTGCCAAATATTATAATAACTTTAGAAAATATCGCAGAAATATTCCTACGATGAATTTGCTGCGGACATTTAATATTGCAATGATATTTATACAATATTACTGACATATTACTATACAATATTACATCAAATTTGTAATTAAAGCAAGATTACTACAATATTACAGGCAGTGTGGGCTAGAAATCATTATGTAAGGAATTTGTTTAAATGTTCCGCTATCTTGTTAACACGTAAAAGTGTGAAAGAACCGAATTTAGCTGAATTTGTATAGAATAAAGTAAAATTATAATAAAATTACTGTAAAATATAGTATAATAACAAAGAAATAATTGTGATATGGTACGAGCGTGCAATTGCACTTGGATGTTCATCTAAAGGCACTACACCTTCTCATGTATTTCCTAGAACGTAGAAATGCGCAATATGTAGATGCAAAATTGAACATTAAAATCACGCAATGAAGATGAAATTAATAAATTGCGAATTTGTTACAAACATTTCCACGATAGTGATTATAGCGGAATTGAAAATCGCAGATTGAATCGCTTGGCTATATCATTTATGATTTCTCTTGATCCATTATCAAACAATTTATCTCATCGATTATCAGACAAATCGTTATCTGATGCAAGAATAATGATAAACTTATCCTTTGAGTAATATTTCGTTTTTTTTTTATAACTTCTATGTATGTCAAAATTAAATTAATTTATTTCTGTAATTAATTTCAATGTAAACAATGTCCATATTAATTATGCACTCTATATTAACCCAGACAACACATGATATTATGCTAATGTTCAATATTGAATGTAGTATGATTATATCGAATAAACCATAAACGTTAATGTGACATCTCAGTAAAATATTTCTTGTATATTGTCAAGATATATCAAATATAATAACTAAACTTCGATTTTGATGCTGAATATACTGCTGTCATATCGATTATATCCAAGACGTCTCTTAAATTATTCTTACGATATTATATCTACGTCTGTCATATATTTTCAGAACAAACTCACAACATAAAATGCAGAACCAACGCTGCATGCATTTCATTTCTATAAGCATTTATAACCCAGAAAAGATCTTCCATTTTTTCTTAGTTATCTTTTCTATAGTAATAATTTATTATAGAAATTATTTTTTTCAAAATTCATATCTCATGATGTGATAAAAAAATTTGGAAAAAATCATGGCAGCTTCTTCCGATGAATACTATAATATATCAAAATTTCAGCCAAATCAAAAATCTAAAAGTTCACGGGTGGCACACTTGGGATGGAATGCCCCATTCGCATTGGATACACATATCCACACATATGTGTACGTATGTGTGTATATGCATACATACTTGCATACTAGAGACATCACTATGATAACGCAGATATTGCATTGAGAAAAAAGTATATCGTATTTGTGACTATAATTGCATGGTAAAATAATTATGATTAGAAGCATCATTTTTATAGTTATTATAGTTGCTAAAATATTAGTAATAATAACCTTATATGTATTCAACCGAACAAAAATTATACTATAAATTATGATTATTAAATAAATTATGATAATTAAAAATATTAATAGTAAAATATGAAAATGCATATGGTAAATAATCATTTTTATGTGATAATTGTAATCATAATTATAATACGAATATAATCATTTTTTTCAACATTTGTGTACTACATGTGGTAATAACTAAAAAATATAATTTTAAAAATGGAAAAATCATTCATTTTCAAATAGTGTGTGTAATTATATTAATAGCATTTGACTATACTTCTAACTACAAATTTACTATACGTATTATAAAAACTAAAAGAAAATAATTGTAAAAATAATTATTTGCACTAAATGTTTGGCAATACTAATAGAAATAAATAGAAATAGTATATTGATCACATTTATAAATAATAATAATTTAATATTTTCCTCAAAAAAAAAACCTACAAGAATAAGAATTATATGACAATCAAAGCCGGTCATACTTATGCTCAAAAATAAAACATGTTCAGATGAAACATGCTCGCCACGATTTTTCGAGACTGAGAATAATCACATTACTATTTTGCTAACTAAGTTAACAAATACCAGCGTATTGTTTTATTTCCATGTAATCTCCTCAAATATTAATAATATTAAACTGTCAGCAGAGGCATAAAATTAAAAATGGTTACAGCAGGAAATATAAATAACGTTGGCAGTGACTCGATCACAAACGTGCAATTAGCTCAGCGTAAATGTATTAGGCTACTGTTCCAGAAATCATAGATTCAAATCTCCCCGATGCGATGCGTTTTTCAATAATTTAATTGTAACTAATAAGATAGAATATAAGTATGCAAAATAGAAAATAATAAATTGAATTTGAAAAATCAAAAGCAGTAATAACAAAAAATTTATTTTCTTCGTTAAAATATAACTCTAATCTTTTTGTTACATAAAAGAGATTGCTTGATCACAATTACCAATTATTTCGTTTTAAATTACAATATTAATAATATGTTTATCATATGATTTCATAATAATCTAATTTTGCTACCAATTTCCAAATCTTGGTAGTAATAGATGTATGATTCTACGTACTTTTAATCATTTTTTCTCTCAGTGTGTAAAGACGTACTAGAAATTTAGTGAAGACATATTCATATATTTTATAATAACTACAGTATATCATTAGAAGCTCTCTGCGAAAGTCTACGGGATGAGAAATCACGGACATAGTAAATTCTGAAGAAATACTCTGTATCTTACAGACGCGTCTCGAATATCTTGACGACGTATTGTGATATCGCTCTAATGTTGTCAGAACATAGATATTTAATAAATAATGGGAAGTATACTTAATAAATTATAATCTAATCGGATATCTTAAATTGTTTCATTCCATTGCAAATGCAGTCATATAACTGTATATTGCTGTATAAAACAGAATGTAGAGGAGACTGAGGCTAAAAGTAATAGGGATAAGTAGTAATACCTAACAAAAAAACCGTTATAAACAAGATATGAAATTATAGATGGAGACAGAAGTCTATAATGACACTATCTATCGTATAATAACAATTAGAAGCGCATCATCATCGAGCGTATGCACAAGAGGTTTGATTGAAAATTACACGTAAGTGTAAACTTTACAATTTGTTGTAATTTTAATCAATTTTTATACATTTACTTTTGAGTAACAAATAATGTATCTACATTAAGGTTCCTTGCTACATATAATCTCAAAATTTTTAACCTTATTTTCTGTTTATATTTTTCATATTAGTTCGAATATTAAATTTTGTATTGAGGCTAGAAGTAACATTTTTCTGGGGTTAGTTGTAACATGTCCCATATGTCATATCCGATGTAGCATAACAGCACCTGTAAAGAAAGCTGTGTTCGATTTAGATACTCATACACTATATATTTCATTTTATCTTTATCACTTATTACTTGCAAAAGAAAGATAAAATGAAGTTGATAGAAAGTAAATGTCCAAACGCAGCCTGTATTACTTGCATATGCGCTTACTGAGTTCTTTGCAGATGCTGCTGTGCTATGTGAATATGTGAGTAAATAAAGTATATTTATTGTTTATTTATAGAATGAGGACTCACAAGCGGAAGAGTTGTGAAACAAAGTCAAAAAATTTATTCGATAAAGCTATAATTAAACGCTATAATAAAAAGCTATAAAACAATATTAGAAGAAGATAATACGAAAACCATTCGTGGTGTTGAGATTTAGAATTATGCCATGTAATTTTATTTGAAAAGATATTTGAAAAAGATAAAAGCTGGCAAAAAGAATGGTAATACAAACTTATCTGTTACAATTGGATACAAACCTACTAGACAAGTATTTGATGAATCTCAGGAAAATATTTTAATTGAATATCTTATTAAATGTTGTAACATTTATTACGGACTGATCAAGAGATGTAAAAAAATTGGCCTATGATTGCGCAACTAGATACAATATGTCAAATCATGGCAAGAAAATAAGAAACAGGTTCTGATTTACTTAGAGTCTTTTTGAAAAGGAATAAAGCCAAAACATCGATAAGGATGAAAGAAGCAACAAGCTTAAGCAGAGCAACTTCATTTAACAAATCATGTTGAATTTTTTTTCCAAATTATTATCTGTTTTAGGAAAATATAATTTTTACACCATCTCGTATTTTTTGGAATTGTGATGAAACAAGTGTAACTACGGTACAAAAGTCGAGAAAAGTATTAGCTCAAAAAGGTTCCAAACAAATAGAATCTGTAACTTCTGTGGAGAGAAGTGTCACTTGTCACTGTATGTGTATCAGTTAGCGCTTAGGAAATTCAATTCCCTGCATGTCCCTGCAATTCCCTGCATAGATTAAATATAAAGATTATTTTGTACGTGATGAGTCTTCAGAATGTAAAGGTGCAGGAAATAAATCTGAGTAGATGACTAACGATGAATTTCAAATATACATAGATCATTTTATCAAACAAAAAACCATCTTCTTCTAATCCAATTTTTATTAGATAATCATTACTAACACATTGATATAAAGGTGATAAGGCAAAAAATAATGGCATCATAATGCTATCTTTCCTACCTTGCTACTAATTACAACAATTAAATGTGGGTATTTCTGGTACGTTTAAAACTTACTGCTAATCAATAAGAGGCATGTTTACAAAATAATCCTAGGAAAATGACTATACATGACATTCCATCTATAATGAAAATAGTTCTTCCTTTGGCATTAAATCCAAATAACATTATCAATGAGTTTACAAAAAAAACTGGTATTGTTCCATTTAACAAAGATGTATTTTAAGAGTTTGATTTCTTAACTTTTTATGTTACAGATAGATGAGAATATTTTCAGACTAAGAAATCATAGTTTAAAATTAACTATTCGTTTAGTATAACAAAAGAGAGTTATGAGTCAAAAAATAATATTATTTTATTAATACTTATAAAAGATATAGTGAACAAAAATTTGACAAATTATTCAATGTAAATAATAAACAAAAATAAAAAATATATAAGAAATATGAAATATACAATATACAGATGTTTCAACCTCGATTGGGTCATTCTCAATGTTTCAATACATAAAGTTCGCTTAATACATAAAGTTCTACAGAAATAAAATTATTCAGATATTACTTGTATAAATTATGATCGCTTATTAAATATATTTAAGTCTCACTGTAGTAGTCCATAGAATTAAAATCTTGAAAAAATTTTAAGTATCAAATGTTCCATTGTTCCAACGGATAAGGATTGTTTCTATTAAAATAATGAGGCAATTTTATCAAGATATAATAATTCATAAAGATAGTGCATTTATAGAATTAATGACAGTTCAATTGTATAATGATCACCGACAAATTATATTCAAATTTTTAATTGTGAAATTATTATGGCTATAATATTTTATTCTATTATTAATAGTAGAGAGAATAAGAGGATAGTTATTAGGTTAAGGAATATTTGAATGGTGTCAATTAAATTTTTTTGATGAAAGCAAGGATGAGATAAACGAACAATTTTATCCACCATACTAATAATTATACCTTTCTTATGATAGAGTGGATTTGAATAGAAGTTTAGATTAGAAATGTGCCAGAAAATGTTGGTTTATGGTATGTATCAAATATAATTCTTTTGTTTTCAATAATTATACTTATGTTTAAAAAATCTAAACTTTTTTCTGTACCAATTTCCATAGTCTACTATGTAAAGAGTTAAAGTTTAATGTATCATTAATACTATCAGATGGAAATGCTAAAATGATGTCACATATCTATAATAAAATAATGATTGTATAAGTAGTTTATTGATAACTGACTCTTGCATCATCCGCAAGATATAGGTGAACCCATTAGAGTGCCAAAAATCTGTTTGTAAAAGTTGTTTAAAAGAGAAGAAAGTGGAATTTAAGACTAGATTAACTGCAATTATAAATTCTTGTAGAATGTTAGTTTTGCAATATGATTCCATCTCTTTTATGCTATTATTGCTAGATCTATAGAGACATTAGTGAAGAGAGATATTACATCCAAAGAAGATAAGACATAGTTAGATTTAAAATTGTAATCCATTTAATTTATCGATTTTCTTTCCTTAACATTCTTATAACATTTATAATTCTTTGAATGTCACAACGGTCCTAAAGCACTGACGTGATAACAACTTTAACTGACAGTTATTGCTTATAATATAATTGCAAAAAACTTGATTGCGGTATCAGACTTTCTCAATATGTAGGTAATTTATATAACTTAACTTTGATTAAATTAAAAATTTGAACATAATTTCTCAGTGATCATTATACAATTGAAATGTCATTAATTCTATAATTATCTTTGAGTTATTATATCTTGAGTTATTATATCTTGATAAAATCATTAAGTTTAATAGAAACAATCCTATCTGTTTACAATGGAATATTTAATACTCAAAATTCTTTCAAGATTTTTATTCTATGAACTACTACAGTGAGACTTAAATATATTTAATAAGCGATCATAATTTATACAAGTAATGTCTGAATAATTTTATTTCTGTAGACCGAGCGAACTTTACGTATTGAAACAATGAGAATGACCCAATCGAGATTGAAACATCTGTATATTGTATATTTTATATTTCTTATATATTTTTTATTTTTGTTTATTATTCACGTTGAATAATTTGTCAAATTTTTGTTCAATATATCTTTTATAAATACTAATGAAATAATATTATTTTTATTAGCTCGTAGCCCTCTTTTGTTATACTAAATTTATAATTTATTGAGCCATATTACTTAAATTGTTTATGTATTCGTAATTGATTAATTTCAACCTAATAAAAAATCCGAACGTGTTTTACAAAAAATGTTACAACCCCGCTCTTCCTTAATGGGTAATATACACGTATAACGTATTGATTACATGTAATATACATGTAATATACATGTTAGTAATTTCTGACTCACTGCAAAGTACATATAAAATAAATATATTGGGAGTACAAATAAGTTTCGGCCATTTTTTATAAAAAATTAAGCATTTGTGAAAGAAGGGTACATAATGTTTTATTCAAAGTGATGGCCATCGTTAGCCATTACTTTTTCCCATTTTTTTGGTAGCATGTGGATATCGCGTCGGAAGAACGCTTCATCTTTTGAGGTTATCCAATCATCGATACAATTTTTGATCTTCATATGATGTGAAGTGCTTCTCAGACAGGCCATGCGTCATCGATCGGAACAAGTGGATAATCGGAAGGAGCAATGTCTGGAGAATACGGCGGGTGAGGTAGAACTTCCCATTTGAGTGTTTCTAGATTTTGACCGGCGCCGCAACATGTGGTCGAGCATTATCATGCAGGAGAATAATTTTGTTATGCCTGGAGTAGTAGTGGGCGTGTTTTTCCTTGAGTGCTCGGCTCAATCTCATCAATTGTGTTCGGTAGAGAGCCCCAGTAATGGTCTCGTCTTCGGTTTGAGCAACTCATAATACACGACACCAAGCTGATCCCACCAAATACACAATATGAGTTTTTTTTCCATAAATATTCGGCTTAGCTATCGATGTTGAAGCATGGCCAGGTGATCCCCATAATTTCCTCTTCTTTGGGTTATCGGATCCATTTTTCATCACCAATGACTATACGATGCAAAAAACCCTTTCGTTTATGCCTAGCAAGCAGCATTTCACATGTGAAAAATCAGCATTCAACGTTTCTAGGCTTCAGTTCATATGGAACCCAATTCCCTTGCTTTTGAATCATTCCCAATGATTTCAAACGATATGAAATTGTTTGTTGAGTCACTCCTAATGTAAGTGCAAGTTCTTTTTGCGTTTGGCACGAATCTTCATCCAATAATGCTTCCAATTCCGCGTACACTTTTGGTCTTCCGCTACGTTCTTTGTCTTCGATGTTAAATTCATCGTTCTTAAACTTTTGAAACCACTCACGACAACTTCTCTCACTTAAAGCAGCATCACCATATGTTTTTACAAGCAATCTATGAGCCTCAACTGCAGATTTCTTCAAATTAAAGAAATAAATCAAAAGTTCCCGCAAATGACGCTTATTCGGCTCAAAACTCGACATTTTCGTACAAAAAAAAATATATGATGCTGATATAAAATCGCTGATATTTCAAGGTTAAGTGTTGCGGATGTCCTATCTTACGATATGTCGTTTTACATCGAATAATTTTAACTATAGTTTATTAGTGGCGCCGTCTTTTGCAAACGGCGGAAATTTATTTGTATTTCCAATAACAATGTAATAAACATTATATAACTATTGCATAGTTACAGAAAAAGTACAGAATGATTACATAAAATGTAAAATGTTATATGATTATAACAATGATTCTATATAACAATGATATTCTAATGTTATATAATTGTTATATAATGAGTTATTATTGTTACATAATCTCATTTATATGTACTTTAGAGCGATCACACATAAAATGACTTATAAGCTATTACATAAGATCGCTATACTAGGATCTTATACCATATAAATCAATATAATATCTTTACGTTAGATGATCCAAGGCCTTAAGCTATGCTTATGCAGTTTATGTCGTTTCATGTATGATGATCCTTATATGATTTTCTGTAATAAGTTATTACCATGATGGAAGGATTACATAGAGGATGTAGTTCGGCCAAACCACGCCTACTTTTACTCCGCGTTGTCAATAGGAAGCAAGGATTACCAATTGTGAAACATGAAAACGGGATGGTATTCATAGTTCGTTCTTATTTTAAAACCGTTTTAAATAATATCTTAAAAAAAATGCTAATACAGTCTTTGGATTGACTTACGACATCTTAAGACTGTACTTAAGACAGTCTTAACTGCAAGAATTGACTGTAAATACTGGCCTGTTTCGCGTCGTGAAATTGAATCTATCCTTGATTGATACATTTTATAATGTATCTTAGGTTCTCTTTCTGTAGAAAAAGAAACATAAAAGTTTGTCAAACTGTCTTAAGTATAGTCCTAAGATGTCGTAAGTCAATCCGACTATATTAGCATCTTAGGCATTATTTAAGACATTATTTAAGACCATTTTAAAATAAAAACGGATTATATGAATACCGCCCCATGTTTAACGTTTCACAACGTTTGATAGCCTTCCTCTTTATAAAGTCCATAGACGGAGAAGACAAAGATTTAGAAAGAGATACTATTCAACCCTAGACATTACACACACCATGTTATCCTTTCCACCATAGCTACTATCTAAGTTTTAAGTCTTAAGCTGTAAGAAATATTGACCAATTTTTTTGTAATTTAACTTAAAGCTTAGGTAATGACTTATTATAGAATGCCCATTATTCTTTACAGGACCATTTACTAGATCCATGAATTAATTGTTGAACAAAATTAAATGCTGCTACAAAACATTTTCTATTCGGAGATATCACTGATCGCTGCTTACCTAAAAAAGTAATAGGAATAAGAAATACAATCTATCAGAACCCAGAACAAAATACTTCCACAGTTGTATTGATACGGTATTGATACGGAGCTTATGGCGTACTATGTGTATCAGTACCGTGCCTATCACGTAAATGTATAGCTAAAGCGTACATAGTATCGGTACATCGTATTTTTAGTACGCCGAATTTTATAATTTTATTGCTAAAATATTATTATTGATTAATATCTTATTTTAAAATACACATAATAAAATTATGATAAAAAAAAACGTTTTTCCCTGAATTTGGGAACAAATTTCATAGTGCTTCGAAGCGGTCACCTGCATACCGCCATTCAACATGCTTGACTTCTGAAATCATATGGAAACCGCTACACTTCGATGATCCACGAAATATTTACGTAATCATGGATGTATAGCTATGATATTTCAATATGATGTCCTGATAGAAATTTGTGCACTTGAATATCCAGTCAATTACTGTTTAATATTTAATTTTATCGTTATAACGATTATTTTCAGATATGCTGCGCTTTCATAGAACCAGTTATCATGTACATCGTCTTCGATTAGAGGTTTCCACAATCTCTTTCCTATCGATAATAGTACGCCATATATTGATATGGTATGGTTATGTACCATGATGCATCTAAACAATACGCAGTAGAGATGCAGTATTGATACGCTGTATAATATCATGTATACTTTTTGTACTGCTACTGTGCAGTTACGCCGTACACCGCCACATAGTGCAGCAAATCTATCTCGAACAAAAATACAATTTCAATATTTTAAGAATTTTGTATTGTAAAGTATTTCTATTCTTTTAATAACAATTATAAATGTATAAAAACAAATAGTAATGTTGGTAATTTCAGAACTATGCGTGCATAATATTAGGTCAATCGGAGAGTTCCATTTTTTTAAAAGTATATATTTATTTTTAAAAGTATATATTTATTTAAGAAACAAAATGAAAAAAATCAATCAAAATATTGTCCATCGTTAGTGATGACTTTTTCCTATCTTTCGGACAGCAAACGAATTCCGCGGCGAAAGAATAACTTATCTTTGGAGGCTATCTAGTCAGAGACCCATTTTTCGACATCTTCATAAGAATTGAAGTGTTCCTCAGCAAGGGCGTGTGCTATTGACCGAAACAAATGATAGTTAGTAGGTAGAAGGAGCACAGTCTGGTGAATAAGCTGCATGGGGTTTTGCTTCCTAGCAAAGTGCTTCTAACGTTTCCTTGACAAGTTTTGTGACGTGGGCCGAGTGTTGTCATGAAGTCAAATCACTTTATGCTGTCTCATTTCATATTCTGGTCGTTTTTCGTGCAATATTTGGCTCAAACGGATAATTTGTTTTCGGTAGAGATCCCCTGTGACTGTTTGATCAGATTTGAACAGTTCATGGTACACTATACTCTTCTCTCCACTAAATACAGAGCATTGCTTTCTTTTCATGGATATTTCGCTCTGGCGTCGATGTTGAGGATTGGCGAGATCATAAATGGTTTTTCGATGTTTGGGATTGTGAAAATAAATCCATTTTTCATCCCCAGACGATACAATGCAAAAACCTCTTTCTTTGATGCATAGCAAGCAGAATTTCGCTGATGGTTTTTCGCCTTTCAATGTCTCTTGGTGTCAGTTCATATGAGATCCATTTTTCTTCCTTGTAGATCTTCCCCAAGTCTTTCAAACGATCGGAAATGACAGATTGAGCACAATTTAATGTTTCTGCAAGTTGTTTTTGCATTTGATATAGGTCTTCATTCACTAATACCTGCAATTCTTCGTCTTTGAACGCTCTTTATCCTCCATATCAAAATCACTACTTTTAAAGCGTCGAAACTATTCTCTGCATATTTTTCGGAAGAAGAACTATCACCATAAACTTCTACAAGCATTCGATGAGTTTCAACTATAGTTTTCTTCCAAATGAAATAAAAGATTAATTCGCGCAAATGACGCTTTTTTTCAAATTTCGACATTTTCGAGCAGCAAGAAGAAATATTGATGTGAACGTGTACTTTTATATACTGAATTTTATTGACAGATAATAAAATTAAAAAATTAAGCTTGGTTTAGATATTAGAATTATTGACAGTTACAGCTACTCGCCGCTAAACGAACGGAATTTTCCAATAATATAATAAACATGTCTGACATGTTTTAGTTATTCATGATTTAACGCCGCGATAAATATCGCTAAAAAATTATATAAAAAGTTAATAAAAATCAGCGAATGTGTATTTTTTTATGATATTTATGTAATACTTTATATTATACGTATAAATAAATATTAAGTATTGTTTTAACCAATAACATTTACTTTTTTTTTAAATTAAAGATAAGAAAATCGATATTATATTTTCAGTTTAATTTTAATTTAAAAAGACTGTAAAGACTATAATTATTACTGGGCGCAAAATTTTTATTTAAAATTCCATAATAAAAGCAAAAAATTTAGCTATTCATCTTAACTCTTGCAAAAGTGTAATGCATAGTGCATAAGAAAATCAACCAATCAAAATTCTTTTCTCTGGAATGGAAGGAAAGAAAAGATTCTGATTAGTTAATTTGCTTATGTACTAGTTGCGTTATGCAAAAGTTTGTACTGTGTTCTTAAGGGTACATCCACACAAACTTGCACAGTCATATAAACGTATGCATAAAGAAATATCCAATCGCATTTTTCCTATGAAGGCGCGTGTAAAATGTGATTGGATATTTCTTTATGCATACGTTTGCTATGCTCATAAGTATCGTTTGTCCTTGTTTAACAACAAGAATGAAATGATTCCATGAGCATTATAGGTGTTAAATGGAACGCACCCATAGATATGTGTCTGTGACATTCTGCTTGCATTAGTGCTAAGAAGTAAGAGATTAGATGCCTCTGTTATATATGTCCTAACTTTTTATGTCACACATATTATATATATGCAATCTTTGAAACTAACATAGCGGCTCCCTCTCTCCCGCCGCGAATGTGCCTTTAGCTTATACTCTGTTTCTTTATTTCTAAGTCCATGGGCGAAATGCATAAACGTTGCTCAAGATTCGAGATGGTGTTAAGCTAGTGCTTGAAATGTCATGAACCAATCAGAGCCGTATTAGCATCTTAAATATTGATTAAGTTTTCACTAAGTTTGAATTAGAATTGGGTCAAAAGTGAGTTAGAATAGCGTAGACTAAACTGTGTTCTCTTTACAATTTTCGCAATATTTCAACACTTTACAATTTTCGCAATCATTAACAAGATATCAATTACCAAAAATCACCTTTATACTAAAATATTGGTTTTCAATAATTTTTCACTCAAGTACTATCAACTTTACAAAAAAACAAGAGACCGAAATTATTTATTTTTTTTTTATAAAGCTCTAAGAATTTTTTCAGAATTTCTAATTTAATTTCTTATCTATTATTTATCATTATTTCTTTTAAATAAGAGAACTTTTTTGTTACCAATTATCAATTATAGTCGATATGAATCGAAATTAAAAATACAAAATGATTTGTAAAGAGGATTAGTTGGAAAACAATTGATATATTATCGTATTTTCAAATTTTCATATTTTTCGTAAAATTATTATTTCTTTTTAAGCAAATGTCCCAATAAAAAAAATAATCTAATTAATCATCTAATTAACGTTCTGTGGTGCAATATTACTCGCATTTTATCCAATTTGGAATTAATTTTCAAATCATTGAAAATCTGACAATGATTTTATAACGATGCGAATAAAGATTTTATTTACTTTATTTCAATGTACCAATTTTTTCTTAAGTTTGATGTTATTATAATAATCTTTTTTGTTTCTACGAAGAAAAATACATAAGAAAATGTAGAAATAAAACGATCGCCGAGTAGTCGCGAAAATTGGTACCTTCCTTTAAATATTATTTGAGTGTATATATTAAATATATATTTAAACATCATTTTTGTAGTACTAGAAGTAGCTGAAAATTTTTTGCTAATATTTCAAAACATTCTGATCCAGACACGGCACATTAGCTTTAGAAGAATCACTCGCATAACATGTATTTGATTATTTGATTACTTTAATTTTATGCTGTACTGAAGAGAACTCAAAAATAGAAACGTTTACTGTTCAATTTTCAAAGAAAACAATAAATTGTTACACATTAACAATCTGTGTTGGAAGAAAAAGGTAGTTCATCATATTATATTGATTTATTTCAAAAAGATCATATATTCTTTCAATAACATTTCATCAATCTTTCAATAAGGTTTCAAGAATTATGGACATTTTGCTATTTCAGAGCTGTCTCAGAAATGTTGCAGATATATTTTGCAATTTATATGAAATTTTTCACTTCTTGTTGAAATATTTTTGAGATATTTCTGAAAACTTTCGATGCTGGATTGATATTAATTTATGACAGATAAATCTTATCTGTCACATTATGTTAAAATGGACTTTCTCAAATTTCAAGTTTATAATTCACTATATCCACTAGGAGTGTTTATCATCTTTATTTCAATTGTTTTACTGTTGAAGATGGATTAAAAGAAGTCGAAACATTTGGATATTTAATATATAAAAAGAATGAAGATTAGTAGAACAAGTTAAATGTTAAAATAGTACGCGGACAATATCTGTGCTCTCAATCTCAATGACCTTCCATTTATTACCTGTTTCTTTTTTTAAATATTGAGAAACTAAAATTATTTATTTTTATTTTTGATGCAATTTTATCACTACGTAGTGACAGCGACTTTAAATTGTTTCAAGAACGTTATTTATCACTTTTTCTTAAATCTTACATTGTTATTTTGCGAAGTTATTTTAATTTACTATGTATAATAAATCTAATTGTCGGAAACTAATTATATATAAGAAAACAATTGTTTTATTTTTCATTTATAAAATTGTTGTTCAATTCAATTTTTTTATATTTTTCTAAGTTTAGTATTAAAAAAGTACTAAAAAAATATTTTGGAGAATCAGTTTCCTCTTATGTAATTTCATTCAGTCACGAATGATTGAAGCAATCACTGCATATCATCATTGTTCGTCGGTTTAGATGATGATGAATTCGACAATTAAGTGATTTCAGCAAATTATTCGGTGCGTTACATAATTGTCAGGCCAGTCAGTCATCAAGCGAATTTTCCAGTCTCAGCGAATATACGCGCCGACGGGTGTGGTAATAAATTATAAAAGATGATCGGTAATTAACAGTAACTGCAACTGGATAGCGTTTATGTCATCGCTGTGAATATACGCCCGCTGGTGCCTGTAGCTGACTCTTTATGGTGGGGTGTGCTTGTGACGTAAATTATTAGCCCTTGAGCTCTACAGAGAACCATCGTGTTGAGTCTACACATGTGTACGTTTATGTGTGTGTTTCTCTCTGTTCGCGGGCGTGGTCTGGGGAGAGTGTCGGGCGTGGCTACGAGTCAACCTCGAAAAAGTTACGTCGAGAGAAAGAGAAAGAGAATACGCTGAGAGAATATATTTACAGTGAATTGATTCAGAATGGATCCCATTTCGCCCACGCGAATATATAAGTTGCAAAATCTACTTTTCTTATCGGCATCTTTAAAAACAGCAGCTGAAGAAAAGTTTTCTTCATGGATACTCTTTATTGATATGATAATTTAGTTGTAATTCATTTGAATATGTTGGTACATAAATTTTAATGGTGGCTGAATAGAAATAACAAATACAGAATGCAGATAATAGGTACATTTTTCAGATTATTATTGAAGATTCTTTAATGATAATAAAAGAATATAATAAAAAATTGAAAAATTTTTGGCAAATAAGATCTAAACAATATCAATACCTAGATAAACAAAATCTTTCTTCTTCAATTAACTTTAATCGAATATTATATGCGAGCGTTAAAAGAATTTTAATTTAAGTACTACAATATTTAATAAAGAAAAATGAAAGGTCACGATAAATCGATTGCTTTTTACAAAATATTGTATTAAAAAATACTTTTAAAATAAAATACAATGAGAGTTATGGAATAAAATATATTGATAATAATAGAGTCACAGCATGAAGTAATATATGTACAGAAATGTAGGTACATTCATATATAAAAAATAATTTATAGAAATTTCTAAATTGCAAATTTTTTGTTTTTGTTTGTCATAGAACGTAATATGGCTATGAAATTGCAAATATGTCTCATTCGATTAAATTCCTTCTAAAACAGAAACTTTCGATATCTTAAAAATAAGTGGCAACGAGAAATGATTAAAAAAAAATGAGAGAGAAAGGAGAGAGAGAGAGAGAGAGTGAGAGAGAGAGAGAGAGAGAGAGAGAGAGAGAGAGAGAGAGAGAGAGAGAGAAGACGAGAGAGAGAGGGAGGAGAGAGGAGGACGCGCTAGTGGTAGGAAGAAGAGAGAGTAGTTAAGAGACGTACCTTACACTACGTACACGAC
>NW_012130093.1:2050815-2054303 GCF_000143395.1 Atta cephalotes | reverse complement strand
GAGTAGAGAGAGAGAGTAGAGAGAGAGAGAGTAGAGNTAAGNGAGATAGAGNGAGAGAGAGAGAGAGAAGAGTAGGAGCGTAAAGGGACAGACGATAGGAATGGGAGGGAGGATGAGGGAAGCCGCATTGTGGAGAAAGAGACAGGATTTAGAAGAGCCTTTACCATCGTACCAGACCATCGTGCCTGCGTTTGTACAGTGGTAATGGGCTGTCAGGAACAGACTTTAGCTGCTCGTGCCTTATACACCAACACCATTATCCTTGCTATGCCGAGTTAGATCCTATCGGTTCATGAACCCACCCTAAACTTGTATCTCTCTATCTCTCTTTAACCTCACGGTTCATTCCCGTTGTTGTTATCAGTTTTTTGGTTGGTACATTTCTGCATCTACTATATACTATAGCTAAATATAATTTTTCAACACTCTAATCTAAATTCGATAATTTAGTTTATTCTAAACTTATATATCTTTATTTTTAATTAATAAATTAAACGGAAAAATTATAATTTCTTGTAACTCTTAAAGTAAGATAATGAAAGACAAATGAATATAACGCAGTTGTTGCCCACGTGATTAAATAACTATTGTTTCATGCAGTATTCAATTGCATATATATTTCAATATGAACGTTTCGACTCTTTTTTGAGACATTAGCAATATACATTTCTTCAAATATCTTTTCACTTCTCTCATGCATCATAGGCAATTACTATGGATTGAATGATCCCAAGTGAGGTGCATGAATTTTGTTGTATTTTTTATACAAAAATTTCTGAAATGATTGTGAAAATATACTTTGTATTATTGAAAGATTATAAAACTTGTATAATGTTGTAAGATTATAAAAACTTGTATAATGAGTAGCTTACCATTAAATAATGAGAGAAGTAATTACAAGACAAAGTAAATTATAAGAATCGTCTTTTGCATCGTCATCGTTCATTTTGCATTCGTGTAAAAAACATTATAAAAACGTATTATTAGTCAGAATAAAATAAAATATATGTTGGTTAAGCCACGTCAAAGTTGAGAGTGTCTTTGACATGGTAATTTGAATGTATGTTGAAGGTAATGTCTTTGACATGGTAATTTAAATGTGTGTTGAAGGTACACAAATTATCTTTGTTTACAAAGTGAGTCACGCGTTAAAATAATAAATTAACAATTAATATTTATAATTTATTTAAAATAGAAATATAAGCGTGATGCAAAAATTTGATATCAGACCATAAATTAATTATTTTTGTTTTCAAATCTACGGTGTAAGATTATTTATTTCTGACATCTATATAAAATGCACTAAAATCTCTATTTGATTTTTTAATAATAGTTAATAAATTTGAGATTAATATTTTTTTTAAGAAGAAAGTATGATTTTGATAATAATCTTTGTAAAATAGGAAATATTTAAAAATTTTTAAAGTCTTTTTGAAAAGAAAAAAATTGAATTAAACAAAATGTATTTTATTAAAAAATTTAGTAAATTTTGAGAAAGCAAAAACTTTTTATGTAAATATGAATTTTTAATTATTATTATAGATTTTAATTATTATAAATTACTATAACTATCAGAACTGTTATTAAAAGAAATCAATTGCTAAATTAAGTTTCATTAAAAATTAATGTAATGTTGAAATTATTTCTGAGACATCTTAGTATAATCTTATATTACGCTTACACAATATTTTTCAAGATTAAGTATTACTTCTTTGTTTGTGCTTTAAAACAGTAATTTTGACAAAAGTTGCTCAATAAAGATATTAATTAAAAGAACTCATTTTACAACGGTATTCCTTTTTAAATTTGACAAAGTTAATATACACACACATACACATACGCACACGCGCGCGCGTATGTGTATGTGTTTGTGTGTATATATATATATATATATATATATACTAATATAATTATATATACTATATATATATATATATATATATGTAAGTATTATTTATTATGCTTAAAGTAAACGAACTATCAGTAAAAACTTTGTACTGTCTACTATTATAAAAAAAAATATTAGAAAATATTAGAAATCTGAAATATTTATATTTTGTATATATTAAAAAATGAAACCCTTGCATTTTTGCCGAATATCTTATAGAGATGGGATATATGACTACTCATAGGGAGAAAGGAAGGGAATATATACGGCTCATAAAAAATTTACAAATATAAATAAGACGTAAAATGATATAATAAAATGCATTTATAAAGTTTTATTAAGAAATAAGAATGATAAATGTATATGAAGTAATAAATAATATAATTACAATTTTCTCACATGTATTACAAGTGTTATGATATGAGATACATATAAACGCATATGTAATGCGTTTATTGCACTGAATTCATTCTGAGCACTTTGCATAAATTCCCCCCCCCCCTCCCGCCCCTAAAAATATATCCCAAGTGGGATATACGAGACAACTAAACAAAGCATACAAGAGCAAAGTATTTATATTTTGTTATACAACATGCTTTACTATTCCTTTACTATTCCTTTACACTCATGAATCACGAAATAATCACTTCTTTTGCACGTTCTACAGTAATCATTAGATAATTTATGATGGTGCTATTTAACATAATGACAAATCAATTCAACTTACATTAATTTTATTAATATTTAAGAAACTGTAAGAAACTGAAATCATAACATTATACTAACAGCGTTTTCTTTTGGAATGCACTGAGTGTAACCTCGCACTACATCAGTTACGTGTAAATGCTGCATCAGTGCTGCATTACAAAAATGTATATACACCACTGGTTTACACTACTTCATATTATTGTGTTTAATTCTGCTGCCGGTTGACTTTCATTTTTAAATTTTTAATGTCACACTAGCTCTATACTGTCTCTTTGAGATCATGTAGCAAAATCTCACTTCGTGCATAAAATTTGCATTACACTGTAATCACGGAAATACGTTACACTGAATGAATTCGCCTACTATCAGCCAAGGAAACACGTTATACGCTGTCTAAGTGTTGTACAGCCAAGAGAAAACACTATAACATAACATATAATACATAAAGGCATGTAACAGAAAATAGTTACGCGAAAATTACCCCCACTTCTTCTATTTTTTCTGACTTCTGTGGCGTAAATTCCAACGGGCATATTTGCCGGAGTTATCCTATATATTACGATATATTTTATTACAGTTATAGATAATATTCTATTCATATAAAAAGTTATGCTTGAACTGTACATATTTGCGCTTGTGTGTGTGTGTGTGTGTGTGTGTGTGTGTGTGTGTGTGTGTGTGTGTGTGTGTGTGTGTGTGTGTGTGTGTGTGTGTGTGTGTGTGTGTGTGTGTGTGTGTGTGTGTGTGTGTGTAGTGTGTGTGTAGTAGTGTGTAGTGTAGTAGTAGTAGTAGTAGTAGTAGTAGTAGTAGTAGTAGTAGTAGTAGTAGTAGTAGTAGTAGTAGTAGTAGTAGTAGTAGTAGTAGTAGTAGTAGTAGTAGTAGTAGTTAGTAG
>NW_012130093.1:2004555-2050795 GCF_000143395.1 Atta cephalotes | reverse complement strand
AGTAGTACGTAGTTAGTAGTTAGTTAGTTAGAGTTGTAGTAGTAGTGTACGTTAGTGTAGTAGTGTAGTTAGTGTAGTGTAGTGTGTGTAGTGTGTGTGTGTGTGTGTGTGTGTGTGTGTGTGTGTGTGTGTGTGTGTGTGTGTGTGTGTGTGTGTGTGTGTGTGTGTGTGTGTGTGTGTGTGTGTGTGTGTGTGTGTGTGTGTGTGTGTGTGTGTGTGTGTGTGCATGCATGTGTGCATACATATTTGAACGTATTTTACCTTATCTCTTTTAAAACGTGTCAAAAACAAAGTTATATTAAAACAATCAAACATCGTCTGAAATACGTATAAAGCAAACGTATTCAATTGAAATGTAAAGCACAAATTTAATTAAAAATGTAATTAAAAATATGAAGTAATATAATATATTGTATAATAATCGATAATTATTTTATTTATTCAAATCATCTATCATTATTTATATGATATGTACATACTCTTTTCAAAATAAAATCATTTATTAAAATAGTGAGTCTTTTTAACATATTAAAATTGAAATAGTAGGTAAATAATAGTAGATTAACATAAGTTTTTATGTTTTTACATTCTTGTTTCTATTCTATTTATATTATGATTGCATTTCAAATCTGACAGTAAATAGCGAATAATTTATGTAACTGAAAGATGTACTTAGAATTTACACATGAAAATATTATTTATTATAAGGCATCTAATTTCAGTTAAATTTAACATTATAAATATGTCCATTTAAGATAAAAATTTTTTTTAATAGTATCAAAGTATTATGCTTCTTGTGTAAATTTTTTACATAATATTTGTGTTACTTTCTAACATATTCATCTTATATTAAATTAACACAAAAATTTGACATATGAAATGTGTTGAAGAGGAAGATTCGTAAAGGCCGATTTCATCTAAACTCATGAAAAATTTATTTCTTGAGGTCAATTATATTCAATTTAAATGATTTTAGCTTAAACGGAACGGTGATGTTGTCATATTTATTTGAAAATTAATATTTGAATATTTGACATTTTATTGAAAAATCTTCTAAAAAAATCATAGCATTTGTGTTGGAAAATTTATAAAAAATATATAAACGAAAATATAGTATAAAGACAATAAGTATAAAGACAATAAGCAAACAGTCCATACATGAGAGGGGACTTGTGTGAATCAAACATCCCTCAATAATACTTTGAAGCATATGCTTACATTCCTCTCTCACCCACACACATACACACACACACATACACACACACACACACACACACACACACACACGCGCGCGCGCATACTTATTTACAAACAATTTACAGAAAGTCAAATATTGATCATTCTTTGGAATTTATTGCCACGTATTGTTTGAATTCTAACATAAGAGTATCGGCATCAAATGCAAAGAGAATTGAGAAAACTCTGCTATTTCAGAACTCTGCTATTCCAGATTTGAAATCATTTTCTAACACGACAATCATGATTTTTAGAAGATTTTTCAATAAAGCATCAGATAAAAAGATTCAAAATATCAATTTTCGAGTAAATATAGCATTGCTCGCAAATATATCACCGTTTCATTTAAGCTAAAATCATTTAAATTGAATATAATTGATCTCAAGAAATAAATTTTGGTAAAAATGGACGTAATGTGAATAGAGCCAAAATCAGCCCTTTTGAACCTTCCTCCTTTAACACAATTTTTTACTGTATATAGATAAATATAGATAAAACATAAATATATGTTTTCACATTTTTGTATGCGTTGTTCCTTCGCTGATGTAGCATGTTTGTAACTGTTGCCAAAGAATCCAAATATGGTAATAGAATTGGTATTGTGGTTCCTGAAGATGAAAGAAATACTAATAAAGATGATGAAGGAGATGACGTACTGTTAATAACGGAGATGCTAGTAAAGAACACCAAATATTATACAGTGTAATATGATTGCATTTGTGCAAAATGTTGAGGTTGTGTGGATGTACTAGATACAAATCATTTTTATTTTTGTACAATTTGTTTCATTTCGAGATCGATGAAAAACATTTATGACTTGACAATGTTTTGATAATATGGAGAAAAATTCTTTGCTGCCATACTCAAAAAGGACATATCTATTACACTAAGTTCTTGATTAGATAGTTAGTTATTTGCATTAATTTTTTTATTTAACTATAAATTTTTTTTATTTAAATACTTCATATTGTTTCTTGTTGTTTGATATCTGTTTTTTCCTTTATTCCTACGTTAATAATTTTTCTTTTTGTTTCTTTTCTTTTTTCATCCTCAGCGTGTAATTTCTCCCCATCTACACCATTTTTATCATTCTTATTTTGATCATTTCCCTTACCATCATTTCGATTATCTTCTCTATCATTTTTATTATTTTTATTATTTATTTTCATCTTCATTCGATTCTTCATTATAATCATCACTGACGCTTTTTAAATTATTGCATGTGCCTCTTTCTTGCATAAATGACATCTTTTCTTCAAATTTCCACTTTTTAATTTTGAGGCAACTTGTTCACTTTTTGTATCACGTTTTTTTTCGAAGTTCTTTTAAAAGAGTCTTAAAAATTTGTTCAGTTTTCTTACAAATAGTCGCTGAAAATAGGCTAACAATATTTACATAAAAATTGTTGGGAATTGTATAGAATAAAGTAGGAATGCACCGGAAAGTATCCAGTATCTCCGGTACTTTTTTTTTATTATCCGACCAAATAGTTGGATATCATTAGTATCCGGAAATATATCCGGTTGAAATTTGTTATCATCAAATTGTTGATTTTTTATTGTACCAATGCTCTAAAAATAAGTATGCATACTCATGGTGCCATAATATGTTATACATTGCTGCAAAATATGATTTTTTTCTCTACACTCTTGCTCCTTTTTTTTAAGATACTTTCCTGAAATTCAGTCGAATATCTGGAAAATATCGAATATCCGATATTTACCGGATATCGGATATCCAATATCCAATAATTTTACGATCTAGAATAAATTCCTAAAATAAAGATAAAATTAATAGGCTCAATTGAATAAAGTAATAAAAATAAATTTAACATTGAAAAGATCCTAGTGTAAGACACGCACGCACGCACGCACGCACGCACGCACGCACGCACGCACGCAACTTTACTGAGCATCACTGAAAAAGTAGTTATTTATGTCTCGTTACTTGTAATGAGATAACATATTACATTTATATTTTTACTTTTTCAGTAAGTAATATGTAATGATAACGAATAATTATTTTTTAAAAGTGACATTCTTAATTTTAGTACAATCTTATCATTACAATCATAAAAAATTGTAACGTTATTACTAAATTATTATTATAAAAGTAACACGATGTTACTTAACTTGCCAAACCAATTTATTTAATTTACTTTCAAATGCAGTTTAGATTATCTTATTATATAATATTACTATTCACATGTTAGGCATATCCTAATGTTTTAATTTATAAATATCTATGTTATTTATATAATATTTTTCGTTCAAACAAACAGCTTGCGTAAGGAGGCACGTTATTTTTACTTTCTTCTATTTTTATGATAAACGTGATACGATAGTAAATACATAATATGATATAATAGATAGATAATGTGATTGTAAAATACAATAATCATATCTTATTCTTTAATAGAACAAGATATGATGAATAAGAAAAACAATCATTAAATCAGACTTTATATGAATAAAAAAATGTATATTATGGATAATTATGCAATCTTTTTGTCATAATATCACAATTATCACACATTTATCGAAAAAATATATACCATATAATTTTTAATAGGGAAAAGTTGTCAACAAAAGTTGTCATATCACTTTGTTTTTGGACAATGTTACTTACACAAAAGCTAAAAATAAAATTGTAAAATACGAACTAAGAAAGTATTATTTATTAAATAATGTAACAATTATTATAATATTGTTTGTAATTTTGCAAAAATTAATTTTTTCATAAAATAAACAAAAATAAGCATCTGATCGACTCTAAAACTGACACAATAAATAATAATGCCACATATTTTTTTCTTTTCACAAAAATCATTTGCATAAAATATTATGCAAATAAATGTGTATAAATTCTTTTTCTAGATCTTTTCATTTTTTATATAAAATGTTTCTCGTTCATTTATATGCATACTTATATGCTCTTCTCACACATATTATACTAGTACCAGATCGCTAACTTCTTTTAATTGAAAAAATAATGATGGCAATGTATAATATGTATTATATATGAATATGACATGTACGTATGGTACATATATGTACAAAATGAATGGAGCGGCCATTATTTGAACTCAACTATCCAATTATTTATAGCATTTTAGTCGAAGTTAGCTATTTAGTACTAGTATCATAGATATTATAGATCACATCTATAACTGTTCAAGTAACGCGATAATTTCATTCTTTGAAAGTTTTCAATTTTAAATACATGATTGTCTTCAATTTCGATAAGGTTATTTGACATTATAACGCAACACTGTAAAGATAAAGATATAACTCTTGATCTAATTTACAAATTGATGTGTTTTATATCACCCCAGTTTTATATTTAATACCATATTATATAAAAAAACAAGAAAAGAAGAAATATAAATAATAAAATTGATTTAGGAAATTAGAAATATGTAAAATTTTCAATATAATATTGTAGCTATAATATTATTTGAACTGTGCAATTTGCAAAAGAAAAGAATAAAATTTTATTTGCATTTGTAGAATTCATTTTTAGCTGATTTTGTACAAAAACAAGTCACAAAATATATATATTATGAATTTTAATTTTTTTAATTATCCAAACAGACCATGTATTTGAATAATTAAAAAAGTATTAATAAGGTGCATTAATCATTTTTCCAAGAATTATTGTAGTTTTCTTAGAAAATAAACTTCCTTTATTTCTATTTATAATCGTTATTATAAATTTATAATGATAATTTTGCAAATAACAAATATAAAATTTAATTTTAAATATGATATATCATCTTTTGCTATTTTTCTTTTATTATGTTTTTGATATATATTCATATTATTTTATCTATTATATTTTATCAATCATTATATTTAACAATATATTATATATAACTATTCAATAAAAAAAAATATAAATTTTTTCACGTCATATCTCTTGATATATTTTCACAGTTTTTTGCATATATTATTTTCTTGTTAGTTAGTTATTTTTTAATTGGAATTTCTATCTTTTTAACTGATTTCGTAGAAAACGATGAAAATTCCGATCAGTCCCCTAGTTCTCGCTTCGGCTGGTTTCAAATGCTCGTCATCCACTCCTCTTACCTTTCACGTGCCTTCCTCTTTCCAAGTAATCAATACTATGAATTC
Organism: Atta cephalotes; assembly: GCF_000143395.1. Classification (NCBI taxonomy): domain Eukaryota; kingdom Metazoa; phylum Arthropoda; class Insecta; order Hymenoptera; family Formicidae; genus Atta; species Atta cephalotes. Next base: position 2,045,426 of record NW_012130093.1, on the reverse strand, counting down.
TGCACGGGACAGGTTCAATGCTGGTTTAGATTTTAGAACTGGAAGAAAAATCGAACAGCATAAAAAAAAAGTAGAAAAATTTCGATTTACTGTATTTCGGAAGAGAATGACGAATGGATCATTTCTAATAATACTATAACACTTTCTTCTAATAATACTATAACAATTTCATTTTTTATTACGGACGAAAATGTTCATACATAGAGACATGATAATTCTCCAATTACGCGAGACTTCCCCGTTCTTTACGTGAATCGATGATTTATAAATATTTAAAATTATCGGATCCCAACATAACTGAATTGATCAAGTTTTGAATAGGAAATTGATAGTTTGTATTCTGAATCGTATAAATAAAAGTATTTCTATTTCGCTGCGTGTCCTACGAGCAGAGATATTATGACGTAAAGAGATGTAAAATTTTTCACTTTATGATATGTCGGCATTATCATCGTTTTATAGAATACGGTTTCCTTTTCATATTTTAGATAATAGATGACTATTTAAAGGACAGTTGAAGATTAATTTTAGATCATTGTCATTATTAAGGGAGGAACCTTGTTTAGGAGGCCCAAAAATAAATGACTTTAGAAATTTTTTCAGTTATAATAAAAATTATCAACTAAAAAATATATGGGTTGTTTTATTCATCATTTAAAATGTTAAAAATAATTTTTATATCACAAAATATTAATTTTTTTTCTTTAAAAAATAGAGCGACATTTGTGACACTTCACCACTGACTGAGTACAAGATAGCAGTCATTCTATTTATCTGAATCAAAATACAAAAGTTATTCTTCAATTTTATATAATTACCTTCTGAGTAAACTCTAGAAAAATTTTGAGAAATTTAAATTACATTAATTTTTTTGCAATAAAATGTTTCAGAATTTTATCGTGAAAATTGCAATTTTTTTTCAAAGTCGTATAAATTTCCTATTTTTTAATTTTTTTAGTTTACCTAGAAGGTAAGTATATAAAATTGAAAAAAAAACTTTGGTTTCAGGTAAATAAAACGACCGCTATCTTGTACACAGTTAGCAGCGAGGTGACAATTATCGCTCTATTTAAAAAAAAAATTAATATTCTATGATAAAAAATTATTTTTAATATTTTAAATGATGAATAAAACATCCTCTCAATTCTTATATTGGCAATTTTTATTATAACAAAAAAAATTCCTAAAAGTCATCTTTCGCTCTTCTAAATAAGATTCTTCCCTTGTATGTGTGTGCGTGAGTCCGTGCGTACGTGCGTGTATATGTGTGTGTGTGATAATATATAATAAGAAATTATATGTACTTTTATATACGTACACATACATTTACAACTTTATAAGTGTATCACATTGCATTTAAACGCAATTCGAATTTTGGAAGAGATAGATAAAAAAATGTTTATTTACCATTAGAATTAAAACTCAAATTTTCTTTTCTATTATGTATATTATGTACATTACTATTTTTATTTACTTTCTATTATGTATATTACTCACACGTGTGTAGAAAAAACCAAAAAGTAAAAACAATTACGAAAAAATGTTTTCGGTCTAAAATAATTTTCGGAGCCGCTTATAGCGGAATTTAAATCCATTTTTCTGACAAATGACAAATTTTTCAGCAAACTGGCACTCATTTTACTTAATAAGAGGTAGAATATTATAACTTCTAACTTTTTTCAAAACTAAACATCTGGGTAACTTCCCTTATAAATAATAGGAGCTTTAACTCTTTCAAAAAATATTCCATATATAAGGGATTTATCTTGTAAGCGATTAATATTGTAAGCGATATGAAATTGGATAGGTTCTTGCTAATTCGACCAATGTCAGGACTTACTCTTTCGATCCGACTGCAGCTCTGCTCGCAAGAAGATTAACTAGCGAGACTTCCTGCTCTCGCGCTCGCAAAAACAATATATGGCACTGAATTTCGGGAACTTTCCATACGAAAGTATAAAGAGTATAAAATTCTTTTACGATTTTCGGCGATCCTGAATACACATCGTTCTCGATCTCGAACAAATACAGAAGGAGTAACCCGAAGTTTACAATAGTTTACAATCATTTGTATAATTAAACGCAAAATAACATTTATACATCGTTTACAGAAACGCTCTTAGAAGTAGAGGAATCAATTTAAGGATGTATGTTTTTCGCTTCCCAAATATTTTTGTATTTCTTTTGAGAATTTTGGAAGCCAGAGATATCGGCTATTAGGTATTTATCATTTCGTAATGATTTTATAATAATACACGGTCTTTATACGAAGAAATTAGCTTCTTCATATCGGAGGAATTATCGAAGTTATAAAACTTGATCTCCCTCTTTGTATTGGTTCCTTTTTGTTGAAATAATTTCGATGATGTTCTTGATAAGATGCCAGTTTCCCCGCAGCTTTCGTTCTTAAGTCTATTATTTCTATCATCAATATTCATATTCGTAACTAAATACTCCTTAACTTTATCTATGTTTCCACGCTGATCTATTCCAAATAGTAAACAGCTAGGCATTTCTCCAGTATTTTTACTCATTGTGTTGTTCAAAGCGTATTCGATTTGAGACAGCATATTGCACCAGAATTGCTCTTCTTATTTATTTACAAGTTTACTCAACATAGGAACTATTGTTACGCAGTTGATTCGCTTTACCTAGCCTAATCTGCAGGGAATATATATTTGCAGCCAATATATATTTGATAATAAGTTTGTCAAGGAACTGCTTATGGTAAATTCTTGTGAAATAAAATAAGAACTTTCTATATAAAGATTATGCATTTCGCGAATTGCGTCCATGTCCAGATCTATTCTTGGAAACATTTCGTGAACTTGCAGTCCACTTCATCTAGGCGAACCTGATATTAAGCTGTTCCTCTGGGCCGTTCCTTTTTATATTACGTTACTTGTTGGAGTGGTAGGGAGAAAGAAGAGAATTGTGGGTGGGGGTGGGGAAGGGTGGGGGGAGGGGAGGGAAATTGATCTTCAATAACCAATAAAAGACACATTAAAGTGTCCCCTCCCCAAATTAAACCTCACATGAAGTTTCTCCGATCTCATCCCGCTAAGCATTGCTTACCATTTACTTATCCTATAACAATCAATTTTATGAACAAACTTCAGGAGCGGCAATGAGCTCTCCTATTTCTCTTGTAATCGCTAATACCTTCATGAAGCATTTTGAGAAAAAGGCTCCCAGAAGAATACTCAAAAAAAACCCAGAAGTTTGGTTCCGTTATGTACATTCGTGGAGACACGGCAAAGTCAAACTCCGAAAATTCCTTATTTTCTTCAACAATCAACATTCAAATATCTACTTCATTATAGACATAGAGAAAAACGGAAAATTCCGCTTCATAGATGTTTTTGTCTTTAAGATGTTTTTTTTTAAGAAAGTGACGATACGAGGGCAAGTCAATAAATTCTTAGAAAATCTATCAGAGGGTACTCGCAGTCATCACATTACTTTTTGACAAACAGCATCTCCCAACTGATTACTGTCAAATTTTAAATGAAATTCATCGCGTGGTTTCATTTCTGTAGACGATTAAAGCGAACAACTTTTGTATTTTTTGCAAAATGAAAAAAAAACGAGTTTCATGCAGCGATCAAACATCTACAAATACAAAGGTTTAACGCAGAAAGAAATCAAAATTGGATAATGTTCATGGCATATCTGCATCAGCGTTTGCGGCTGTATACAATTGGGTGAATGAATTTAAACGTGATTGTATATCCACATATGATGCACCTCATTTGGAACATCCAATTAAGGCTGCTACGCTAAAAATCATCAGTAAAATCCACGATATTGTTTTGACTGATTGAATGAAAGCGCGCGAACTTGTTGAGGCCACAGGCATATCACATGGCACAATGATTTCAATTTTGTATGAACAATTGGGTATGAAAAAGCTATCGGCAAGATGAGTGCCGCGTTTGCTCACTGTGGACCATAAGCGCGACTGTGTGACGATTTCTAAATAATGTTTGGGGATGTTTCAACACACAGATATCTAGATGAATTTCTGCGTCGATTCATTACTGTGGACGAAATATGGATCCATTACTTCACACCCGAGACGAAGGAATAGTCAAAACAATGGACTTCACTGGTGAAACAGCGAAAACCGTCGGCCGAAAAGTAAAGTCGGCCGAAAAGGTGATGGCCACAGTTTTTTGGGATGCACGCGGTATAATTCATATCGATTATCTTCCGTCGAAGCAAACGATCAATGGCAATTACTATGCAACCTTATTGAACCGTTTCAACAACATTTTAAAGAAAAAACGTCCCCATTTGACAAAAAAGAAAGTGCTCTTTCATCAAGATGCACGAATTCATATGTGGCACCGATGGCCAAATTCAATGAATTCCGCTACGAATTGCGTCTCCATCCAGTATATTCGCCAGATTTAGTATCCTGCGACTATTTCCTGTTTCCAAATCTGAAGAAATGATTCGGAGAAAAGAGATTCACAACCAGAGAGTAGCTCATCGCCGAAACAGAGGCTTATTTTGAAAAGTTGGACAAATCATATATTATTCGGACGGCTTGAAAAAGTTGGAGAATTCATTGGATCAAATGTATCGAGCTGAAAGGAGACTATGTTAAGAAATAAAAATGAATAAAAAAAAAATGTGTTTTACTATGTTTTTCTGAAAACATATTGACTTGCCCTCGTATCTTAGGCCATCAAGTGTATAGAAAACAAACACACAGAGAGATACATGCCGAGTCGCACTATGACTCAGCACAAAAACTGTCTGCGATCAACTTACTTATACATAGAGCTTTCATCATCTCTGAGAAAGAATATCTACAGAACTCAATCACTTAAAACTAGCCTTACAGAAAAACAGACAAAAAAGACATAATCAAAACAATAAATATGTAAATAAGGCAATGATCTCTGACACGCAACCAGACGAAAGGATCCTATCTATTCTCCCAGGAACAACAAATTGGATTGACAGGATATTAAACAAACACAATATTCGAACTATTTTTAAACCACCCAAAAAGATAGAACAAATCTAAAGAAATCCTAAAGGTCAAAGACCTCCACTCAGCTCCGCAGAAGTATACAAAATATCTTATTCCTGCGGGCAAGTATACATTAAAGAAACCGGGAGAACGATCCTACAGATAAAAGAACACCAACGTGATGTCAGGCTCAAACATGTCATGCAATCAACATCATCAGAGCACAATCAGAGCATCGAAATAGGACATCAAATACTGTTTGATAAAACAACCACAATAACCAATATTACATCATACTTTTCAAGAAAGTATAGAGAAGCCAAAGAGATACAAAAACCCTAACAATCTAAATAGAGATAATGACTACGACATAAATAAAATATGGAAGATCATTCTCCCGATATTGAAGACTGACTAATTTCCCCTCTCTCTCCTCCCTCACTCACAATTCTCTTCTTTCCTCCCATCACTACAACAAGTAAGCTTAATATGAAAAGGAACGGTTTAGAAGAATAGTTCAGAATCAGACTGCTTTTCGTTTTGATGAGATGAACTGCAAGGTTCACGAAACGTTAGCATTCCAAGAATGCATCTGGACACGGAAGAAACTCGCGAAACGCATAATCTTTGTATAGAAAGCACCCGTGGAATTTTCAAGAATATTAACAAAAACTTTTATTGGACACAACAACTCGAGATTTGATATAATTGTTAAAATAATCGGAGAGAGCCTTAATGGCTTTTTTACTGGTAGTAGCCTTTGTGACGTACAATCTAACATATTTCGTGAACATATATATAACAAAAAGAAACACATATTTTTTAATCGCGCATTGCTTATTAATGGTCTCAGATAGTCAATGTGCAATATATATGTGTAATAATATCTCCAAGAGGATATTTCTTTTCAGTAAGGAATGCAAAGTGCTTTCAGATTTCCTAGTGGCGAATAAGCCAAATATTACATTTCAAACAATTAGCAATGTGAGTTTTAACTTTAGACTTTAATTTTAACTAAGAAAACCAATAATTTCTGCATATCGCGTCCATATGCAGAAATTCTGCATATTGGCTTTCTCTACCTCTGGGTGACCCATTTGATCATGATGTCTAATTAAAATATTCCTTTGCATATTCTCGGGAATAAAAAATAAAAAAGCAAATTATGATTCTTTTTAACGATTACCCATTACGCATCTCGAAAAATGAACTTTCTGATTTCTTTAACCTTTTGATTAATTCAACGATATCTTCGTTTTTTAGTAAACAGACAAATAATAGGTATTCAAATGGATTATTTTCTAGAATATATGTAGTAAAGAATTCTATTTAGAACATCTATGTGTTTCGTGCGATTGCCCGGTTTATGCTCTATCGTATAATCAAAGTTCTGTAATTCCAACGTTGAGAGATTTTGGGGTTAACATTTTTCTTACATAGCATTAATTTGAGAGCGTTGCAATTTGTAATTATTTTGAAAGGTATACCAATCAGGTATAATGTTTTAAATCGCTTCAATGCGTATTTAATAGACAATATCTCGAGCTCGAAGCTATTTGGTCGGCGTAGTTCGTTATGAAAAATAAAATATAGGATGCATCTTAAAGTCTGATTTCCGTTGTACTAAAACGGCTCCGTAAGAACTAACATCGTAATTTAATAATATCGTGAGGATATAGTAAACATGTATAACTAATATCGGTGAATTTAGATCTCAAAAGCATCTCATTCCTATCGCGTAAATACGTAAATAAAAAACGAAGCACCTTTTTTCAGATCATATAAAGGCTAAGTGTTATTGCAAATCCGTTTATGAACTTACAGATATACGAGCACATCCTTAGGAAGCACATTATACACACTTTGAGGTTCAAGAAATTTCAAGATGGTTTCAATTCCGCTATCGGGACTTACATCCTATGACTAAATAATCTAAATATTCAATTTTAGTGAATAGAAATTTACATTTGTCAAATCGCAAATTTAATCTAGTCTTGATGATTAATTTAAATCGTAAATAATGCTCTAATGATTCAGCTATTAGAAAATCATCAATATATACTAACGCATTTCCTGTACGGATCAACTCATTTACTATTTCATTTTCACAAATTTTTGAAATCTGGTGCTGTTTTTAAACCAAACGGCATTTGAACTCAATCATCAGAACTCAAATTGGCTGAATGGCGTAATACAGGATGGGCCATTTAAAATTTTAAATTTAATTTGGCTCTAAAAAAAAAACGCAAGAATATTTTTCAAAATTTATGGCTTTATTGGAAAGATAGTACATTGCCATTAAACATGAAATACAATTTCATTCAAATGACTTCCACGGCTAGCTGCACAATACCTCATTCTATCAACCCAATTTTTCAGTATATTTTTCACTGTATGGGCGCGTATTTCATCGATGCCAACTTTCATGTTTTAATTCTTGAATCGTTTCTGGCTGGTTAGCGTAACACTCATCCTTGATGGTTCCCCATAAAAAATAGTCCAGCGGAGTCAAATCGCAGCTGCGAGGCGGCCAATTGACATCAGCATTTCGGCTGATTATGCGATTTTCGAAGACAGTGCACAAAAAATCGATTGTAGCATTGACTGTGTGGCAAGGTGCGCCGTCCTGTTGAAACCAAATGTCGTCTGTGTCCTCCTCTTCAAATTTGGCAAGCAAGAATTTAGCATGGCGCGGTAGCGCTCGTCATTGACAGCAGCTCCTTGCTCATTTTCGAAGAAAAATGGCCCAATAATGCCGCCGGACCAAAAACCACACCAAACAGTCTCGTTGTGAGTGCATCAGCTTCTCCATGACATGCCGATTCTCTGACCCCCAAATACGACAATTCTGCTTGTTCACATAGCCACTGAGGTGAAAATGAGCTTCAGAAAAGATGATTTTTCGGTAAAAATGCTCATCTTCAACCAAGCGTAGTTCAGTCCATTGAGCGAAACCATCGGATCGTCATGCGGCTTCAATTCTTGCACTAATTGAACTTTGAACGGCTTCATACCGAGGTCTTTATTCAAAATTCTTCAAAGAAGTGCGTGAAATGTTTAAGTTTTGAGAACGATGGTGAGTTGATGTTAATGGTTCTTCAAGCACACTCTGAGCAACAGCAGCAATGTTTTCCGTTGACCTTACTGGACGAGCATGTGAATGAGTTGCATTATCCAATAAGGATCCAGTTTGCCGAATTCGCTTCACAAATTAATTCACAAACTGCGTTGAAGGCATTTCTTTTCTACCAAATTTTCCACGTAAATTTTTTACAGTTTGGGTTGAAGACTCACCACTTTGGAAGTAAGTTTTCAATATTTCCCAATTTTGTTCAAACGTATAGCGACCAATTTCGTAAATGTCAAACAAAAAACTAAAGTTCTGATACGTCATAAATGTTATTACGCCTTTCAAACTCAAAATAACCGGTAGTTGAAATTCCAAATACTAGATGGCCCACCCTGTAAATGCGATAGATTCTTTAGCCATATTAATATGATAGAATTCGTTCTTTAAATCTAAAATATTGAAATATTGCTTACTCTTAAAGACATTCAATTGATCCTTTACAAGGATTGGGATTAGATAATTGTCTCACAATGAGTGTTCAAAGTTGTTCAAAGTCCGATGGTCAATGCATGTTCTATATTGTCCATTCTTATTACGTATGAGCATCACGGGTGACATACTGTTTCGAATTCCTTTTGTCTAGTCGTTTAAAATTTTCTTTAATTGTTCCTTCTTTTACTGTAAGACAATTTTCTAGATAAAAAATAAAAATTCTAAATATTATTCAATTTTAATATCAATGCTGCATTAATTTTCAGCTCAAGGCCGGACGTTCCGGTAATACATATTTCTTTTCGAATATTGTTTAGCTCTAATTGTTTCGCATGACAAATTTTAATTACTAACATTTCTCCGATGCTATAAGAATAATTGAATACATTGATATTCAAGATTTCATCAATTATGTTTTCATTTACATTCTCACACGAGAAAAAAATGTTTGATATTTGTAACTATACTTATGTTACTATAATTATAGTTATTATGATTATTGCTGCTATAATAATAATATATTTGTTCTAGCAACAAAAGTATATAATTGTATAATTCATAATGATTGTTCCAAAATATATTAGGTGTACAACTTTGCTTCCGCCGTTTTTTTCCGAAACTTTATTGTAAAAAACTGGTTATACATTTATGATTCAAAGTATTGTCCATCGCTGGCCACTACTTTCTCCCATCTTTCGGGTAGCATACGAATCGAAAAAACTGGTCATCTTTTAAGGCTATTCACGAATCGATCCAATTTTTTACTTCTTCATAAGACCGGAAGTGTTGGTCAGCCAGACCGTGTGCCATTGATCGAAACAAGTGATAGTCAGAGGGAGCAACGTCTGGAGAATACGGCGGATGGGGTAGGACTTCCCATTTCAACCTTTCCAAGTATGTCTTGACCACTTTCGCAACATGGGGTCGAGCATTGTCATGCTGCAAAATCACTTTATCGTGTCTCTCGTTGTATTGCGACCGTTTGTCTGTCAATGCTCGGCTCAAACGCATCAATTTCCTTCGATACCGATCGCCTGTGATTATTTAACAGTTCATAATACACTACGCCGAGCTGGTCCCACCAAATACAGAGCATGACCTTGGAGCCGTGAATATTCGGTTTGGCCGTCGATGTGGAAGCATGGCATCGGGAACTCCCCATGATTTTCTGCGCTTGGGATTATCGTAATGAACCCATTTTTCGTCCCCAGTCACAATGCGATGCAGCAATCCCTTCCGTCTTTGCCTTTCAAGCAGCTGTTCACAAGCAAACAAACGCCGTTCAACATCTCTCGGCTTCAATTCGTACGGCACCCAATTTCCTTGCTTCTGAATCATTCCCATGGCTTTGAGGCGTTTTGAAATGGCTTGTTGAGTCACTCGCAATGATCGTGCCAATTCTTTTTGATTTTGATACGAGTCTTGTTCAAGTAATGCCTCCAATTCTGCATCTTTGAAAACCTTCTCTCTTCCACCGCTATGCTGATCTTCGAAATCACCGTTCTTGAAGCGTTGAAACCACTCACGACACGTTCTTTCATTAATAGCCTCACCATTAGTATTTGAGAGCATTCGATGAGCCTCAGTCGCAGATTTCTTCATATTGAAGCAAAAAATTAAAACCTCCCGCAAATGACGAGAATTTGGCTCGTAAATTGACATTTTCAATCGAGAATAACTTTATGATGCAGACAAAATCGACTAATGTTTCTATGGGGTTATGTTGACAGATGCCCAAGTTTATTGTATGACGTCTATGATCTATTTATTTCGAGCATCATTTACCGTTAAAGCCATCTATAGGAAAACGGCAGAAGCAAAGTTGTATACCTAATATAATGGTGGTTCGAAGCACAGACCTATAAACGATAACAAGAGTGACATCTCATCAAATATCTCGAAGGACAGAAATTATCTATAAATTCTTTTTTTTTTGATGATCTTCATATATGTAATGATACTCCATATGTAATTTCTCAGTCAGCTTGGGGTCGAGAAGAAAATGCATAATATTAATAGGGATGAGAGGGTAAGCCTCAAATGAGATAGCTAGGCTGAAAGAAATAGGGTTCTCTTTCTCTTTCATAAATTGAGTCTTGGTTAATAAAATTTCAAGGCTTCGGTTTGGAGGAAGCAGTGGATAATTCAAAGAGACTCCTCAACGGAAAGTAGAATCATATTTATGGCGGAAGAAATGGAATAAATAATTATATTATCCGCAAATTGAAACTGTTTCATCTGAGGATGCAAGGAAGAACTTAGATTGCGAAGATAGAGGTTAAATAAAGTGAAGCATATCCCTAAGGAGTACCCTTATGAGAGATCGCAGGATCCGAAAGACAATCCTGCACCACAAATTGTACCATCCTAAAATATGTTAAATATTTCAATAAATTTGAGAGTCAGAGAGGGGGATCTGAAGATTTGAAGATCCTTGATAAGGATGTGTGAAAGCACATTATTAAAAGTTGCTTTGATGTCCATAAAAATTGCATCCGCGAAGGAAGAATTGTACGTTCGCAGTAAAAATGGTAAGATTATTTTGACAAAAGCCGAACTAGAAATTCGGATTGATGTCTATAAAAGGAGGACTCAATGAGCCAATAAAATCGATTAAAAACGAGTTTCTCTTAATTCTAGGATGCAAGAAATAAGAGCAATCAGACGAACTCCGTCGCCGTAGAATTTTGAAATGAGGTGGATGAATGCCATTAATCTAGAAAGAACAATAAACATTTAATATTCAATATCAAAGGATAAGGCTTTAAATAATGCGATAATCAATGCGATTAAGCCAAGGGCTGAAGGAATTAAAAGTTCGTCCTAAGCTCGTTAAGATTGAAAGAATCCAATTAAGCGTAGAACCCAGTGTAGGATGGCAGGTCGACGGCACAGTCTAATAGGCAAGGAGAGCAAAATGGAAGGCAAATCTTATTTATCAGAAACAACATGGAAGATATCAATACAATGGGCGTTAAGATTATCCGCAGAAGCGACCCGACAACTGCAGGACTTTTTTAACATACGCCACACATCTGAAGTGGGCGTGAGATTGTTAATCGACTGGCAATAGTTACGTCGTTCCATTTAGCTCTCCTCAAAGTCTTACAATAAATCCATAGTTTATCCAGGTAAGACTCGTAATTTTCGACAGAAGGGATGGATCTATATACTGCTTACAAGCTATCTTTTTCCGAAGGGCTGCCTACCCATCATGAAGCAGGTGGGGAGGAGGGTCGAATATATTTACGAGGCCTGTCCAAATTCGATGATCTAGAAGAGAATATTTGCTAAAAATATTCATGACTACTAAAAAAAGAGATTGTTTTGTCAGACAGAATTGATATCGAGGATTAGATTAATTGATATCGGGAGGGCTACAACTATGCACGGAGCTGTCTCATGAAGTTTCACAAGTAAAATGCAATTTGTGAAAAAACGTGTGACAAATCCTGACACGACCGTTCATCCGAATTGCAACCGGGAAATAATTGCTACCATGTAGATCTCCGAGCATTCACAGATAGGAGCGACATTTGCAGAGGGAAGGCGCCCTGAAGAGACCAGAAAGGAACGTGGGTGAGGAGAGAAGATTAAGAATAACTGCATTGTTTGCATCAATAGCATCGCTTATAATTTTACCGGTTGAATTGGCATGTTCTGTTTCCTAAAGCGAGCGATGAGCATTAAAATCATCAATAATAAGGGAATGTTTCTGTGAGTTTGCTAGAGCAGTAAATCCTCCCTCGATGCAGGAACATTGGGGTAGTGAGATGCAAGAAATTAACGGAAAGAATAAGCCAAGAGCCTCAATCGTAATATCTACGAAAAGCAAAACAGAGTAATCGAGTTCTCTATAAGAATAATCATACTTCTAATACCTGGGAAGGTACAGTCCGCATGTATGGTATCGAATTTGTGTACAAGAAAATCACATAATTAACATCATGATCCTCCACGATTTTCTCAATATTCGTCTTTTTTTCGAGAATTCCACAGCAGTTCTAATATACGACATTGATGCCACTTAGCTTGGAGATACCTTGAGTTGATGATTTGGACAAGACACCTATGATTATCGTTACTGATTTCTCGAAGGGCGTCACAAATCTTTTGTAGCTTATCACTAAATAATGTGTCCCTAAGTGCATTCGAAATGCTACTTGCAAGTTGATAAGAGTGAGAAGAGAAATAAAATAAGAGACAAATTATTAGGTAAATTAGGTCTATGAGATCCTGAAAAAAAATCAGTGGGAGGGAGGACTTCGAGATTTGGCCCATTGGTTAAGGAGAATAGAGGTAGGGAGGATAGGGAGAATGATGGGGGACGGGATTCCTACTGGGGTGATCTCTGAAGGGAATAAAAGCAAACGGACTAGCAAGCTGGGGGATTCTACATCGCATTGTGACTGAGGACGAAAAATAGGTTCATTACGATAATCCCAAGCGCAGAAAATGATGGGGAGTTCCCGGCCATGCTTCCACGTCGACGGCCAAACCGAATATTCACGGCTCCAAGGTCATGCTCTGTATTTGGTGGGACCAGCTCGGCGTAGTGTATTATGAACTGTTAAAACCGACTGAAACAATCACAGACGATGGGAATCGAACGCAATTGATGCGTTTCAGTCGAGCATTGAAAGACAAACGGCCGCAATACAACGAGAGACACGATAAAGTAATTTTGCAGTATGACAATGCTCGACCCCATGTTGCGAAAGTGGTCAAGACATACTTGGAAATGTTGAAATGGGAAGTCTTACCTCACCCGCCGTATTCTCCAGACGTTGCTTCCTCTGACTATCAATTGTTTCGATCAATGGCACACGGCCTGGCTGACCAGCACTTCCGGTCTTATGAAGAAATAAAAAATTGGATCGATTCGTGGATAGCCTCAAAAGATGACCAGTTTTTTCGACGCGGGATTCGTACGCTACCCGAAAGATGGGAGAAAATAGTGGCCAGCGATGGACAATACTTTGAATCATAAATGTATAACCAGTTTTTTACAATAAAGCCTCGAATTTCAGAAAAAGAACGGCAGAAGCAAAATTGTACACTTAATACTTCTCAAAATTTTCATAGATTTATCCAGCCATGTCTTATTCACATACAATATGTTGCTAATTTTGAGTGAGATTCATTTACTGATGCTGAAAGATTGTGGCGACATTTTCTTAATCGAATTCTTCACTCGCGGAAAGTCTTTTGAGACACACACACGCACGCACACACATACACACACACACACACACACACACACACACATATACACACACACACACACATACACACACACACACACACACACACACACACACACACACATTCACAAAAGGTATAAATCCAACTGGGCAATCTCTACGCGGTATACCTTGGATAATGCTAATGCCGGCGGTACTGTAACTTTTAATCTTTATAACTCGAAATTTACTTAATCAAAAGATATTAGGTGTAGTAAAAAGAAATCCATTATTTTTCCATTCAATTTCATGCAAAAATAATGGATTTCTTTTTACTACACTTAATATTTTATTATAGGGTTTTGGAAAGCACTTGACATCGGCTATTAGATTCTAGAATAAAAAATAGGATGTTTAAAAAAATCGATTTGATTTTGATTTGACCTTGGTGACGTCATCCAAGATCGAATTGATAAAGTTCGTTCAATAGATCATTTTCAACCCTGCAACTTTTGTAAAACATTTTTCTCAAAAATGATTACTTTTCAAGATATTTAAGGGGACTTTTTCTACTATATGTATACATACATATATATATAAAATATTGTTATACATATACGAGAGCAATAGAGTTTTAAAAAAACATAATAAAACATATTTTTTTTGATCGAATTATTTTTATTTCTCAACATAGTTTCCTTTCAGCTCGATACATTTGATCCGACGATTCTCCAACTTTTTCAAGCCGTCCGAATAATATGATTTGTCCAATCCTTCAAAATAAGCCTCTGTTTCTGCGATGAGCTGCTCTCTAGTGGTGAATTTCTTTCCTCCAAACTATTTCTTTAGGTTTGGAAACAGAAAATAGTTATAGGATGTTAAATCTGGCGAATATGCTAGATGGGGAAGCAATTCGTAGGAATTCATTGAATTTGGCCATCGATGCCGGGCACATATATATATATATAAAATAAGTGTGAACCTGTGCATTGTCTTGATGGAAGAGCACTTTCTTCTTCGTCAAATGGAGACGTTTTTCTTTATATAAATGTTGTTAAAACGATCCAATAAGGCTGCGTAGTAACCATTAATTGTTTACTTCGATGGAAGGATATGAATTATACTGCGTGCATCCCAAAAAAATTATGGCCTTTCCGACCGATTTTACGGTCTTCATCTTCTTCGGAGTTGATTTACTCGATAAAGTCCATTGTTTTGACTGTTCATCTCGGATGTGTAATGGATCCATGTTTCGTCCACAGCAATGAATCGACGCAGAAATTCATCTGGATTACGTTGAAACATCTCCAAATGTTTTGAAATGAAATACTTCATTGTGAAATCGTCACATGGACGCGCTTATGGTCCACAGTGAGCAAACGTGGCACCCATCTTCCCGATAGCTTTTTCATACCCAATTCGTGCAAAATTGAAATCTCTGTGCCATGTGATATGCCTGTGGCTCAACAAGCTCGCAACTTTCACTCGTTGATCAGTCAAAAAAATATCGTGAACTCTATCGATGATTTCTGGCAGCCTCAATTGAACGTCCCGAACGAGGTGGACGTCCACATATCACATGTGGATGTACGATCACGTTTAAATTCATTCACCCAATTGTACGTATAATATACAGTCGCAAACGGTGCAGATGTGCTATGAACATTATTCGGCTTTGATTTCTTTCGGCATTAAATCTTTCATGTAGATGTTTGATCACTGCATGAAACTCATTTTTTTCCATTTTGCAAAAAATAAAAAGTTGTTCGCTTTAATTGTCTACAGAAATGAAATCACGCAATGAATTCCGTTCAAAATTTAACAGTAATCAACTAAGAGATGCTACTTGTCAAAAAATAATGTAACATGACACTGCGAGTGTCCTCTGACAGATTTCCTAAGAATTTATTGACTTGCCCTTGTATATATTGTATATGTATATAGCAATAAATATATAGTGGCCCTTAGGTAGAAATCTGAACACAGTCTTATACACATTTTATAATGTATGTACGTTTCACTTATTAATATAATTAATAGATTCTACTGATTCAATAAGAATTAATGACTCTAGAAAGACTCTAAAAAAGAAGTTATCGGATATAGCTATAATCGGAAAATGTTGTTTATATGCGATGAATTTACTTCATATACATATTATAACTATTAAATAATTATAACATATGTGGTGTTGGGCAATAATTTTGACAACAAAGTCCAAGAATGTAAGTGTATGCGAATGCACATAATAGCAACTAGCATTGACATCATCAAACGATTTCTTAATTTTGATTTGACTATTGCCATACTAAAAATACGTCTGCATTGCTGATCGGATGAGAAAGAGCACAAAAAACAAGTCTGTCAAGTTTGTTGGCGAAAACATTTTTCGCCATTTGCATTAGTCATTTGTTTAACAGCTATACAAAAATCTATTATATTAATATCACTGTTTAAATTTGAAGAAATTTCGTGGCTTCTTAAAGTCTGCAATTGACAAAATTAAGATTCGATGGCAGTTTAATCAACATTTTTTTCTATTAATACAATAGTATGAACCTTGCATTTAAAAAAACGAACATTAATATCAAAATTGTATGCTGATTTACACATGTTGATTATGTCGTTAGAAGAATAGGTTTTATAATTCAATACCTATAAAATTATTTTAAAATGTTGCTGTAGAATATGTATTACAGAATGAATTCTATAAATACTTTACAAAATATTAGCGTAAAAAAATTTACAAAGATATATTTAACAAATAATAAATACAACATTACAATTACTCAATGAATTCTTGTCTTTGATTGGCATATTTCGTTAGATTCAATAGTATAGACCAAACAGATACAAGAGCTCACTGAACGCGGTGATTATATTATATTCCAAAATTGATTGCCTGTACTAAAAATCTATGCACGTAAACTGTAGCATTTTCACTGCTGGCAATAAATTTGGAACACAGTCAAGGAAATATTAAACTCATATCACAGATTGCTAGTGGCTTCTGCATTTTAGAATTCAATGCTCTCGCCTTGTTTTGATGAATTTTTGTTAATAGATGTTTCTGTAAATTAAATTTATGGGTACGTATAGCTATATGGCAAATTTTACAATGGCCTCGCCTTTTTCTGCTGAAAAAATCTAATTGAACCTATTGGGAATTTAATCCTATTTGATCTAATAAAATTGAATAGCGTTTTTGAACCTGCATTTTCGAGTAAGACATAATTCGTCTCATATTAATTGTACTTTTTTGGAATTGGAATACAAATAAGTACGTAAAATTTTTTTTAATAAGATTTAATTTTAATTTTAATTTAAATTATTTCGTCCTAAATGTTTTAAAAAGTCTGTATTGATTCAAATCACGCTTAATCGTAAATAAATATCAAAAATTTTATTCGTTTTTATCGGTTTTAATCATTTTAATCATATTGAAACGGATTTTAAAATGTTTAATTGGAAACTGCTACTGTGAAATAAATATATTTCTAACGGTTTGTCAGATTTAATGCGAATATCTCCATTTAATCTTATCAATTTTTTTTAAAACCTGTTGTTTCTGATTAAATCGTAAATGCCATTAAAAATGCTATTTGTTTTTAATGAGATTTAATAGGATCATTTTAATAGGATTTTTAATCATGTTTAATCTGTTTTTAAAACTTAGATAGCAGCCATAGTGGAAGAGATAACATGATGTGTGCAGCGTCTAGGGTTGGACAGTGTTTCTTTCTAAATTTCAGTCTTCCCCGTCTATGGATTGTTCGTAAAGAGGAAGATTATCAACTGTGAAACATTAAACATGGAGCGATGTTCATATAACCTATTTTTATTTTTTTGAAATTGTCTTAAATAATAATTGTCTTAAATAATAATTGTCTTAAGATACTAATACTTATTACTTATATACTTATATATACTTATTACTTCTTATTTTAAAACCGTCTTAAATAATATCTTAAGATAGTCCTCGGATGCTAATACAGTCCTCGGATTGACTTATGACATCTTAAGATAGTTTGACAAACTTCACTTGTTTTTCTTTTTATAGAAAGAAAAGCTAAGATGCATTATAAAGATATTAAATAAAGATAAATTCAGTACCAATTTTACGAAACAGGTCGGTATTTACAGTCGATTCTTGCATTTAAGACTTAAGTATAGTCTTAAGATGTCATAAGTCAATCCTGTATTAGCATCCTCGGACTATCTTAAGATATTATTTAAGACGGTTTTAAAATAAGAACGGACTATCATCTCATGTTTAACGTTTCACAGTTAGTAGCCCTTGCTCTCTATTGATGACGCGGAGCAAAAATAGGTGAATTACATGTGTGCAATTCGGTTTGGTCGAATTGCACACACATATAATTCTTCCACCATGTAATAGCTTATTTCAAAAATTCCATAAAGGTTATCACACATAAAATGATATAAGCTACATAAGCATAGCTAATAGTATATGGGCAGCCATGGGCCATCAAAACAAACCTCCATCATTCCACCTTCATGGCCTGTCTGGAAAATGGCGCGCTCTGATTGGTCGGTGACGCGAGGATATGGGTAATGAGGTAATTAAATGGTGCGTTTTGATTGGCTCGGTCCATGGCTGCCCACGCGCTGATTGGTTCTGTCCATAGTCTCTCACGCGGTGAAGAAGAGTGGGGATGTCGGCAGCGATGAATACCGTGGGTATACCGGTGAATACACCAAGAAAAATAGGTTGAGACATTTTTTCGTTACGAGGTAGAGGGAAGGTGCGGGCAGCAGTTATGAATAGTTTTTTATTCTATATGTTTATTCTATATTCTATAGGTTATTTTTTGCTGCAGCTCAATGTCTCCGGCGTACTGACGTTTTAGTAAAAGGATTTTTTCTTATTATTTATGACAAGGACTTTTACGAGTATTTTCGAAAAACTTTTGCTTTCACTAGAAAGAAAGGAGAGAAACAAGAATGAACAAGCTCGTGCCGGCATGCGATGTCGTAATCGGTTGATTTGAACATTATTTTAAAAGAAAATTGTTTTATATTTTATTTTTTATGAACATTATCTAAATCTGAATACGTAAGAAAAGATGACTGATGTAAAAGGTATAAGAAACAAACGAAATTTACATGATCAAAAACGTTTATTTTAAAAAAAAAAGTGGTATTACATAAAATATTTGTTTTATATTTTACTTTTTAAAAGAGTTGATGATTGAATATGACGACATATAGCATGAAAATTCATTTTTTTATGTTTACAACGAAGAAAAAATTTACGAAATAACTATACGATCAATCGGTCATTGCGTTTACAATCAGAGATAATTTAAGACAAAGAAACTGGCTAAGATTATAACCATTACACATAAAATATAGAAATACACAGCAGTATTGTCCGCGAGTTTGAGAAAGTATTCCTTGCAGCGTCATTGTATTCCAGCGACACGTGGTGGAATTTCGGCGAAGTCGTAAGAGGAATCTTGAGTCCAAGGGCGGCAAGCTTCGTAGCTATCGAAATATGTTCCTGTACTGTGTTCGTCGATGTAGAAGGCGAGCCAATGCTGGCCAGGTCGATCATAATCGTCTTTGAGAGCAAGAGCAAGATGGCAGTCGACTTCGTCCACGCTCTCGACAGTCAGTCGGCAGACCCCTGCATGTCGGACACTGAGATGATGTAATGCATATAAAACTTTCAGTGAATTCATTTCTCGTCATCAGAGTGCATGAGAGAAAATGTTTGCGCAAATTCAGAATTTATCTATTTTGCCGGCACGTGCATTATAGAGTTCTCAAAATTTGACATTTGCGAAACGCTAGTGTTAGCTTTATCTCCATCCGACGGGGCGAATTTTAAAAGATCTTTTTTCTCTTCCCTGTCGCTTGTCACTTGTTCGTCCTAGCTTTAGTCCGACTTTTCTATAACGATATTTTTTCTCCACGCTTTATATGTTGAGAAATATATCGTTTCTGATTTTTAACTTGAATTGAAAAATTTCCGCTGTCTGTTTTTTCGCTTTTGGCGTCGCTTTCGCTCCAATTTTCTGAGGGAAGGCTATCGTACCTCGAATTGCTGCTATTTCGTATAGTTAGCCAACGTTTCAATTTGTAGGCTAGGCGCAATGTGATTCAACGTTGGTTTGAAATCCGTGATGAGTGCAACGTTGTCCATGTTCTTCGAAATTTGATAGATTTTTGAAAGCCGGAGAAATTCCTTCCAGATTATATATATTTCTGGAGAGTAGATTCAGATAACGCGCCTTCTCTTGTCCTCTGCTATAGAGGTAGCGTGCGCGGAGTGTAATGTCTCGCAGTTGTATCATAAAGGATTTCCGTCGAACCATCCATGATAATTTCGTGTAAGTCAGTTGTTTTCTCGTCTTACTCTATCGGGTAAATCGTCAAATGGATAAGATGGCATCATAATCCAGTGACTGGTGATCGGCGCATTAATCGCAAGAATCGACTTCTTTCGGAATAAAGTTTTTCTTCGACATCGTGAAAATCTTGTATGTCGATAACTATATCCATTATGACATTCGCATTTTCATTACTCTTTTTACATCATGAAACGTCGATGTCAGTATCATGAGCAAGACTGAAGCTTTTTCGTCATGCAATTAGATGAGAAAAAAATACATAGTAGGGAAAAATAATTTTCTCGTGACATAGAGTTAACCAGTCGACAATGATTTGACGTGAGAAGTCGATTTTTAAAACGTTATCAAACTCGGCATAGAAATACAATTAATAGTCATGGAAAGAGCTTTTTCGAATCTCACTTCTAATCGTAAGCTTCTGTGTTTTCGAGATTTCAATGTCCTGCGCAATTAGCAGATAGATCTGGAGTAAGATCGAAAGTGAAAAGAGTATAGCCGTTGGCGTAATCGTCTTTACTTACAGAATTATTCTCATTCAGAAAGTGAATGCCAGTTCCCGAGAATAATGTGTAATAAGCTTCAACGTAGAGCGGCTTGTCTTACGAAAAATTTGTAACAGCCTATTGAGGATTTGCATGCCGTACAGCATCGACGTACAGCGAAAAGAAATTTATTCCGTAAATTTGAAATTAAATGGGTTCAATTTTCTATCGCCGTTAAACGCCTTGTTATAAACAAAGCTGACTCTTATTCATTTCGGCACCTGTCCGAGTATTGCATTGTCTATCGATTCCTCCACTACGCCGGAGTATCGTGAATGTTTTAACTTTGACTCTTGTAAAGAGATACTTGGCGGTAGTTTTACTCAGCATTCTAGCGTGTGCGAGTAACACAGCCGGGCTTATTTTTGTTCTTCTTATGAGTAAACGAGAATATATATTTTTTATATCGTGTTACTCTGCATAAGACAAAATGAATCTTTCGCACGAATCTCATTCCACTCCGTTAATTAAAAATTTATTTTGATTAAAAATGTCGCAGTGATCTATGAGATCTAGCGCACGATTCTCTCGAATGTATTGCGCCCATCTCTCGAGCGCCATATTTGGATTTGACAATAATGTGTCTAATGTGTCACCGAAAATTTCCACGTCCCATAAGCAAGAGGTTAGATGGGAAGTTTTTGCGAGTGAAACATAATTTAATAGCGCCTCGATGTACGCGCGTAAGCGTAAATGTTGTTTGGTGGCGACACAAGTTTTTTTTTGAAATTGAAATATATGTCGATTTGGTTGAACATGGAATACATTAAATGATTTATGAGTTCTACTCTTGCCATGACATCGGGTGCGGCCGATGTTCTCTCTCCGCGTTCGCGTATGCGAAGACTCAATATGGTGTGAGTGAGATCCAGATAATCTTCTCCATGTCCGGATATGACGAATTCTATTATAGCGAGTCGTCCGCGAGCGAAGTTACAGATTTATAATAAATTCATTGCGAACTCTCAATGCTGGTTTGCGTAGGACGTAGAGAGAAGAAATCGAATTCGCTCTTTATACACTCACTTGAATGGGTATGAAGAAAGGATTTGCTTTTTCTCCAGCCACGAATTCCTATCTCAATTAAGAGAATACGTCAGATACATTTCTTGACTCGACGTTTCTTAGCGGATAGTTTTTTGATTTTTCTTCCTGCAGCACAAATTTTCTTTTTCTTCTCTGTCACTTTTTTGCTCTTTTTCCCTGTGATATTTTTCGATTTTCTCTTGACCGCTCGACATCGTTTATATTGCACGATATATCTATCTCGATCACCGATTGGAAATTGAAGTGCCGCGGATTTCGCGGATATTTTACATCCTGATCCCCTCATCAGGGAATTTATTTTTTTTTGGTTTTTCCCTTTAGGTTACTCCTCGATTCCGCGAGCCAACTTTTAACGCTTCCTTTAACGGTTTATTATTTTCGACATTTTCTATTATGTTAATTCCCGCATGTAAAGCTTTTGTATCGACAGCACCTTTATTTAGGTAAGGTAGTATTTTTCTAAATAGCCCACAGAGAAAACTTTCGATTTCATGTTCGCGCTAGTAGGGCGAGCCGACGAAAACACGTAGAATTCTATCTCGGCTATCACTGTCTCGAGCATCAAAATATTCCTCATATTCCATCGCTAGTTCCTAATTAAAGACTGTCACTACCGTACACACTCGCGTACACGAAAGAACGGAAGTTATTGTTTACGTTTAAAATGCAGCGTCACTGTCAGCGTTCCGAATTCAAGTACAATTTTTTTCCAAGATGATCTCTTATATCTATTTCGATCGTTTTAAAATTCGTTCGTCGCAATGAGATATAATTTAGAAATGAGAAATGTTTTATCAAATTTGCACCAAATGCGTAATTATGACTGCGTATCTCGACCGGAACTATCCTGAGAAGAAGAATATACACGCCTGTTATATAAGGCTCACAAATATCGGATAAACGAACATTTTATCAGAGATATCACGCCACGTAAACTATAGGGTTCGCTACTCCAATAACCACCTGCACAATTGTTTTCTGGTTTCCTTATTAAATCCGTGAGTAAAAAAAGTTTTCTCTTTTGTTTAATTGGAATTAGGTTTACGTATCGCGAGCTTGGAATAAAATAGATAATTATTTATGGAAATTGCTGATGTGAAACTTAACATTTGGAGAAGATTATCGGAAAAGTTTATATGATGTTTTACAATTCTCATCACAATTAATACTTATCAACACTTTACCGCTTTTCGCTGTTCGAAATAATAATGTGATTTGGCAACTTTACTCGCGGCATTAATCGCATCAATAAGCTCATGGATATCTTTGTAAATTCCAATTGGAAATGCAAATTTTTTTGCCGTAAACGCACCGTTCATCCCCTCATTGGGTTTAACATCGACGAATCTGATCATATTTTCATTATGACATACATGTAAAAAGATACAGGAAAATTGAATCTCGCAACCTCCCATTGTCCATGTATCACTATATATAGAGTGAAGTAATTCCGTGATAAAGAAATTGAATTTCTTCAATTTCTTTATCAAGAAAGATTGCATTATTCGGAAAACGATGCATACTGTTACTCGGAAGTACCAGAAATTGTTCCTCCTCCATTGCGAAGAGAAATTAAACTCGAAGCCGGAATCCAAGTATTAAACTTACTGGGAGCGCACCAACTAAGCACTTGCTTATTTGCCTCTCGTTCTCTATTTTTATCATGTAATCAATGATAAACTGTTCCTCCTTTAAGTTTTTTCTTGATCATAAAAAATACCGACTAAAATCTATGACTTCGTCTGTTAAATCTCGCATCTTTTCGTACACGTGAGGTTTTCGTTAATCAAGAACATGTAAATTTGAAATATCTCCTCGCTTCACTTAGCCTTGTACTTGTATCCTTTCTTGAAAGCGTCTTTCGCTCTGATTCGAACGATATCTCTGACGCGATATTGAACCTTTCGCGCACGTTCCTTTAATGTTTCGTTTTTCCAACGACTAATTATATTTTCACAAGCGACGCATTTTCTCTCGTTACTACTGCAGGTTGCATTCTCATGGACGAGTGACGCGTGTGTAAGCGCGTACAAAATCCCGAAGAACATCGATGTAGCATCGCGTATTTTTATGCGTGAAGTAACGTCACATTCGCTCTTTCAATTTTCTGTTGAAGCGCTCGACGATAGCGACTTTGACATCTGGATTGCGCATTTCCCGAAAAAGAATGTCATTTTCTTTAAGAAATTTCTGCATTAATTGCGCGATAAATTCTTTGCTCTTGTCCGTTTGTAAGTATACGGGAACTCGTCCTTCGCTTTTTGCTAGTACGCGTTGGAAAGTTTTTATCATGCAGTTACACGTTTTATCGTGTAATGGTTCTACCCATACATATTTACTTACATCAATAATCACTAACAGAATAATAGAAATAATCGTTATTATAACTTTTTAGCTTTCGAAATTCGATCAAATCTGCCTCTCACACATCGTCAATGTTTGTTATGCAATCGTTGTAATGCAATCGTTGTAATGCAATCGTGGAAATTTTCTACGCAATGATCAGTGTAACGTGTACGCGTCTTGCAATTCCAGCGCACGACTTCTTCCCGTGAGAAATTCGATTTAACAGCATGGGTTAGATTATCTACCGCCGAATAGCTCGCATAATGCAATCGTAGTATAATTTTTCAAACATCATCGTTAATCTTTTTTCTAATAACCGGTTTTCGGATAACCGATTTTTTTGTAAAGATCCGGGGATATCAGTTTTTCGTATACGAAAAAGAATCAACGAGCTTTCCTCGTCTATTCCTTGTTCGTAATTTTTCCTTGTGCTCTCAATGCAATTGATATGGAACTCGTGCTTTCATTATAAAGGTCGTGAAACTCGCCCGAGATCGAAGTTTTACACTAACACTGTGCATGGACAATAAGCTTTTCTTTCTCACTAGCGCAGAAGGTATGTTCAACGAGCGGAGTAATAGCGGAAACTGATTTCTATCCACTACTTTCAGTTTTTCCCTTGCGCATCGCGACATTTATCAAGTCACTGATATTCGAATTTTTCCCGACGTTATCTATCACGATTCTATATTCATTCCAACTAATTCTATTAGGCACAACTTTTCGAAACAAAAGTTTCATCACTAAGTACGCGTGCTTACAATAAGATTTCACTTTCCACTATTTCTTCAATGCTTTTCATCGTTTGATTATTCCTCGCATGATTATGCTTGCTCGAAATTTCGAAATTTTTTGTAATAATATTATACTAATGTTACCGATGAAATGTGCCGGCAGTATGTTTGCGTGAAAAACGTCATCGTTCGTCGCTTCGTTATCAGCGGATATAAGTATCTTGTGTAATATTATCTTCTTCATTTTCGTCTTCGTTGCGTCTTTCTACCTTCGCATTTCTTGGATAAATCGCAGGTATCGCCATAATGTCTCTCTGTACATCCATCTCTCATTTTCGTCGCACGGTCAGTCAGAATTAAGAATACGACTCATCTCTATATTGAGTCGTGTTAGATGAGTTCCGGGGCTTTGCATTATTAGTGCTGTGTTATCCGAATTTTGCGCTACTGCGATTTCTTTTGATTCGCTGCCAGCGAATGATGTCGAATTTTGACATAGCTGATGTTGCATTCTCAAGATTTTCCGTCGAAATTAAAACTATTTTTTTGACACTCTCCATAATGTTTTATCCCCGCTATTTCATTCCTTCGATAAATAGTGATAATAAGGTTGATAATATCGATCTGATAATATAAGATAAAAATCCTCCTTGCTGCACCAACAGCTTTTTTTTATCCTTCCAATTACTATGTTTGCAATGATGCGATGTAGAGCCATTTTATATTTGGTTAACCTTTTTTTTCACAACGTTCGAACGAGACGTTGCCTTTAAGTATATTAAAAACATATTCGCAGATACAACGAATTAATTTTTCAACGCCGCGTAAGAAGGTTGTGCATTGATTTTTGTTCAAATGATAGATCGTCGCGAGGAGGCAGGCGTTTTCTCTTACTGATCGAATGTGAGACGATTTTCATTGTACTGGGCGATTTCTTGTCACACCAACCTTCATCGCGAGAAA
Organism: Atta cephalotes; assembly: GCF_000143395.1. NCBI lineage: Eukaryota > Metazoa > Arthropoda > Insecta > Hymenoptera > Formicidae > Atta > Atta cephalotes. The sequence continues at coordinate 2,019,688 of NW_012130093.1, read as the reverse complement.
AATCTACGACTGACACGTACGATTACCCGAACTTGCTTTTTATTACGAATTCAATGGAAAACTATTTACACTGCACGTAGACATGAATGAATGAATCGTATCGTTGGGAAAAATACACATTCGAAATCGATATTCGTCCGGAGTTGATTGTTTCAGATCGAGCAACAAATAGCCGTGAGGCCTCGATATAGCATGTCTCTTCTAGGAATTTCGGATCATCAGGATAGACTTGACGTGCTAAATGATGAATTTCATCGCAATCACGTGCATTTTTCGAAAACGACGATGACGCGTTGAGCGATATATCGCATTGACCATGCTCCTGATGGAAGAGATTCTGCGAGATAAGAACATTGATCTTTTTGTGATGACTTTGGTGAAAAGATCCACGATCGCGTCACACGACGACGATTTTCTCATAAGATCATCGATTACTAATTTCGGAGAAAGTGGATCGTTGGAATAATCTTCCGGACGGGGTAAACCTTCGCGAAATTATATTCTTCTTTAATATTGCTGCATTCTCAAATCTGTTCTTCGAGCTCTTTTTCACGAGTATTGTAATTGATGATAGACTTTTTGTTATTTCGCATAATAGAACAAATCTCTGTCGAAATGTACGACATGAAAAATAAATACCGGAGAAAATTCTTTACAAAAATCATTTCTCCGCATCCAGTTGTACCACATACGATGGATGTTTCCAGCGTATGTCCATTTTGCGAAATGAGCTACTCTATTACTATGCAAGGCTTCAAAAGCAAATAAAAAAAAAATAGCGCTTGATAATATTTTCAAGCATGTACAAAGAAAAAAAATTTAAGGAGGGAATAAGCTGATCAACGCGGCGGAGCTTCCCACATCGGGATGCGCGCTCGCGTCAGCGTATCCTCGGTATAGACTAGCCGATGAGAGCACCGCGGCGTTCCTAGTTGATTCTTGCCGCGGTGCGACGCATATAAGCTTACCATGAAAAACTGATATATTATTAAAGGTGCTGATATATTATTAATGGAAAAAGTGATATATTATTAAATTAAATCCCAGTTCAAAGTAAACATACATAAAGCGTATTCTCAAAAATGTAAATCTTTAAAAATTTAAATGATTATCTGATAATATATTACTATTACAAGTAACTGATATGTTATTGAAGGTGCTGATATATTATTGAAGTTCAAAGTGAACATACATAAAGTGTATATATTATCTGTTGTAAATTTAATTAATATAATATACAATATTATCATAAAAAGTAACTCATACGTTAAAGATACCAATTCAAAACGAATATACATACAAGTAAAACAGATTACAATTTCATTCTTGAAAATAGGTGCGATATGTTATTCTTAGTGCACAAAATGAAAGTTTATTGATATTTGATTTGAAATTTATACTAGCCCGTACAATGAAAAATAATTGCTCCTAATTTCAGAGTTAATGACTGACCAATTTGTTAATGATTCGGAAAAAAACATGGCGGCCTGCTCTCAAAACTTTGATGAATTTGTCGGTGTCCACTTAGAAATAATGTCGAAGCTTTTACAAAATAATCGAGAGAATGGATGAAATGAAGACACAACTCTACTTTATCTCTTTTTCAATAAATTAGCCTTTTTATATAATATTGATCATAATAGGGAAATGTTGTAACATGTAACTTCTTAAGGATATTACATAAATTTATTTGGTACTATACTCGTTTGTGTATAATAAAAATGTAGTAAGTTATTTTAATTTTTTTTAAATCAAAATTTTGTAATTAGATCTTTATTCCGCCCATTCCCTCAATTATTACAACACTTGAAGTATGTAAAGTATTACATTAGAACGATATTTTCAAAAGCTCTATAAGTGAATATATATTATGTCAAATAATCAGTAAACTTTAACCGTATAGCTATACTAATCATATAGCTTCTTTGTACTTAACCCGAGAACATTGTATTTATAAATTTTGGATTTACTTAAAATTTGCTCGTTTCAAACAATAAGATAACGTTTTTTGATCAATAAATCACTCGCTGAAAGTACGGTAAACTCAAAATTGGAAGTTGATACGAAAATTCGAAATTTTACTAAAGAAAGATTGTAGATTGTTTTAATCTGAACCATTTTCATAACTTTGATTTCAATATTCCATCCATCCCGAAAGTTTTTTAAAAGCAGGCCGCCATGTTCTTTTACCAAGTCATTAACAAATTAATACTCTGGAATTAGGAGCAATTATTTTTCATTGTATGGACTAGTATAAATTTCAAATCAAATCTCAATAAACTTTTATGTTTTGTACACTAAGAATAACATATCGCACTTCTAGAATGAAATTGTAATCTGTTTTACTTGTATGTATGGATGTTCATTTCGAACTCGCACTTTCAATATGAGTTTTCATATAATTTTATATAATATATTATATTAAATTTAGATATATACAGTTTATATATATTCGCTTTGAACTGGCACCTTCAATAATATATCAGTTACTTGTGCCAGTAATATATATTGTTAGATAATCATTTAAATTTTGAAAGATTTACATTTTTGAAGATCTGTTTTTGAAGATCTGTTTTTGAAGATCATGGCCTGATCTTTTCATTTTAATGAATTTTTAGAGATGTATCACCTATTTTTCAGAGTACAGATATACGGGGCAGCTTTCTAATGGTAAAAGTATCACAATTATATATTTTCGACTCTTATCACGTAGAAGTCTTCTTCTAACTACGATTCATGCAATACAGTTAGAAAAAATTGAAATATATATAGTATATTAATTATTATATACATATAAATATATATCATATGCATATTATATGCATTTAATAATATATATGCAACTTATAATTATAATAAATATTAACCATACATCAAATATTTATTTCAATTGTAACAGAATGAATTCTTAATATTCTATGAATACATTTAAAATAAGCGGGATACACTTAAATACACTTAAAATAAGCCTCCATCGCCCATTCTCGTGAAACGCAACCATATTTTCTTCATCTCTCCGATTTTAACACAACATTTAATATTTATTTTGATTGCAACAGAATAAATTTTTAATATGGTATGAATATAGATTTTTTTTGTTTGCGAGGAGGAGAAAAATCTTTACAGCGCCTCATTCAGGATGTTCCCGAAGGAGTACCTAACCCGGATGGAAAAAAGATATTCAGGAGGCCGGTCTCCTGATTGTGAAGAATTTGAAAAGTCTACATTCCTTCTATAAGGAAGGACAGCGGACAGCATCGCCTACCTGCTAAAAAACTTCCGCTATTCAGCACCTCTGCAAGACATATATTGGGCACACCTCAAGACTGCCTACCCGGCATTTCATCAGAGTGCACCCAAGTCATGGAGTATACCTCCATGATCTGGTATACTACTTAAAGCTAGAATCCTATCCTATATTATATTAAATACTATCCTAAATATGTACATTATATATACATTTTTACACATGGTTGTCGTCAGACCTCAGACAGGCCCGAGCTAAAAGAGCGACTTCAGGGTCTGACGCTGCCATTCTGCCCGCTCCTTCTTGTACATGGGGGCCTCGCAAAAATCCGCGAGAGCTGTCTAACACATAGCGAAGCACATAGGGTGCCCTGACAATGGAACCGCATGTCCTGTCAAGGACATCGAGTCCCAACCGTTTAAAAAGTGATGTCCTCTCCAAAGCCTAAGATGGACAAAACAACAGCGTGTGCATCGCCGTATCCACAGTTGCATGACAATGCGCAAATTGGCGACGCGTTATGCAATATCTCAAAAAGGCCTTAAAGCACCCATGACCCATTAAAATCTGGGTCATGCGGATTGTATGAATATACTAAAAATAAAAAATGGAACCCTCCATTGCCCATTCTCGTGAGAACGCATTTTCTTCATCTTTCCGATTTTGACACGATCTTTGACATAGAGATTCATTTCTTAATAATATTCTGAAATATTATGAAGTTCTTCGACTACGATAAGAAGTTTTTGTTTTATTCATAATAATATATCGATACCTAGAGCAAGCCAGAACTTTATTGCATTCATGAACTTTATTTGCATTAAACGCTTACGGTAGCCTACATACAGTGTCATACGGCAGCCGACGTGTTATTTCCGCGCTTACGGGAATCCTTATACACTTCTGAAGTAATCTATGTTTTAATACAGAATTTACGGCAGCGTTTATACGGCACCGGAGCAACCGATACTTTATTTTAGCGCTTATGACAGCCCTTATACAGCGCCAAAGCATTGTTTCAATAGTTTGAAAATAAAATTTAATTATAAACCTCAATAGTTTACGTAAACGTAACAAGAAAATTCCATTCTATTCCAAGAAAGTGTCATTGTATGTAAAAGTTATTTCCAAACTTACTTAATCTGCTCGAAGAACAACATGTACGCCCTTGTGTTCTTTTGGTCCATTTCTTCTTGATTACTTGTAAAATCATAAGATTAACCATTCCGACTTTTGCTCTCAACATACACGTAACTATGATTGTAGTGACTACGATTTATTTCTTCGCCCTCGTAAAATATAGCGCTTATTACTTGTACTTACAAAGCTTACAAATGAATCCAGTATTGGTAAATAATTCTGTTACGAAGGTCATCAGGTCTTTTCAAAAAGGCCCATCTACTGTTTTCGTCAATTTCTCAAACTTAGAAACGTCTACTCACACATAATTTTTCGCATGAGATACACAAGGGACAAGGAAGACATAGTAGATTCAACAATCGCTTTTTCATAACTTTAAATGCTTCGTAATTTTGCGAGAAAATCTTTTCCTCGTCCAAACTGACATCCGTTAAATTTCTTGGACAATGCTTTATCCTTTAAATCATTGGAAATTTCAAGCAATTTATCTACATTGACAAATATCAAAACTGAAAAAAACTAACGAAACTTTTTATAATTGCTTATCAATTTGTAGACATTTCTTCGAATATTCTTCACGAAAGGAAAATGATAAAATACTTATCGTTGCAATGTATGATTTGCACAAATTAAGATTTACATAACATTCCGGAGGATGTCCTAATCTGGTACTCGTATGTGAAACGGAACAATTATGTGAAACGGAACAATATTAAAATATGGTTGCGTTCTCACGAGAGGAAACGATGGAGCCCATTCTTTATTTTCAGTATATTCATATAATCCGCATGATCCAGATTTTGACAAGTCATAGATGCATTGAGGCCTAGCTTTTTAAGATACAGTGTTTGAGATACAACCGATTTGTGCGCATTGTCATATGACTGCAGATATGGCACGCTGTTTTGTCATTTTGCCTATCTTGGACCGCGGAGAGGATGTTATTTTTTGAGCGGTTGAGACTCGATGTCAGATTGACAGGAGATATAGCTTCATTGTCAAGGCTATGTGCACAGCTCCGCTGTGTGTTGGAGATTTCTGTGAGATTGTCATACGCAAGAAGGAGCGAACAGAATGACAGCGTCTTGAAAACGCAAAGAGCTCTTTTAGCTCAGGCTGTCTGACGACAACCATGTGTAAAAATGTATATATAATACATGTACAATACATATTTAGGATTTACATATTTAATATTTAATATAATATAAGATAGGATTCTAGCTTTAAGTATACAGGACCGTGAAGGTGGGAGCGTATATTCCACTTGGTGCACCCTGATGAAATGCCGGGTAGAGAGCCCAATGTGATCTTGTGCTGAATAGGGGAAGTTTTTAAGCAAGTAAGTGATGATGTCCGCTGTCCATCATCGAATCCTGCACAATCAGAAGACCGGCGCCTTCCTCTCATCCAATTAGATTCTCCTTCGGGAGCCCGGATGAGGCGCTATGTAAAGATTTTTCTCCTCCTCAGAAACAAAAGAAGTATATTTATATAATAAAAATTTATTCTGTTGCAATTGAAATAAATATTAAAGGTTGTATTAAATGGGAAAGACGAAAAATATGGTTGCGTTCTCATAAGAATGAGTGATGGAAGGACCCATTCTTTATTTTAAATATTATAATGACACGCTCTAAATCAACTGGGACGTAATGTCAACTTTATAACGGCAGGTTGCGATAATGACCATCAGTATATATTCACTAGAAGTCTGTACATATATTTTTTATCGCTTTATCGATCAGTTTAAAATTCGATTTTAAATATATATTAGGTGTACAATTTTGCTTCCGCCGTTTTTTTTCCGAAATTTGAGGCTTTATTGTAAAAAACTGGTTATACATTTATGATTCAAAGTATCCATCGCTGGCCACTACTTTCTCCCATCTTTCGGGTAGCGTACGAATCCCGCATCGAAAAAACTGGTCATCTTTTGAGGCTATTCGCGAATCGATCCAATTTTTTACTTCTTCATAAGATTTCATAATTTTTTACTTCTTCATAAGCAAAGTTGTACACCTAATATATATACCATATATATATATATATTATATATATTCCTTTTCATTTTGTAACTGTAACAATGAGAATAACCTAATTAGGCTCGAAACGCCGTTTGTTATTTTTAATTTATCTTAATTCTTTATAATTATATGCTTTGGATAGCCTTTTCATCATATTTCAGTAACTTTTACTTAATTTTATTCCTTTTTTCAATCTGGAATTATTACTTATTAACATAGATCTACGATACTTGTCTTCCCATTACATTTTCTGTAAGCTTCGGTTAAGCAGTCATCTCTCACGTTAAGAAGTTATTAAAAATGAAATAGGGAATTCAATGACGCTGACCGTGACATATACAGTCAAGGTAGTCAAAGTAATGATCATCGAAGGACAATTCATCTCCGATGATCCATATTGTTAAAGTTGCGACCTGAATGACCATAGGACACTTTCAACGAGCGACCATTACCCATTAAGAATGATAATTAAAATTAAAATGGATCATTCATCTCCGATAAACCTTGACCGTCCCATACATTATGAAGGTTAGCATACCGAACAACTTTCGGAAGATTATAGTAGTCACTTACCACGTGTTACAAAATTATACAAAAAAATTAATACGACCTTGATTGACTCACATTGTCAAGATCACGACCCTGGAGTGACCATCAAATATTTTCAGCAGTCGAAGGTGTGGAGAGAGGACAAAAGAGAGTGAGATAGGGTGAAAAGAGAGGAGTGATGGAGGTGGATGGTGGGGGAGGAGGAGGGGAGGAAGTGGAGTTGGTCGAAGTTGGGTGTGGAAGGTGAGTGAAAGGTGAAAGAAAAAAGAGATACATGTGATGTCCGGATAGATAGGAAGAAGAAAAGGAAGAAGAAGAAGAAGAAGAAGACATTATTTCACTTTTTGACGAAAATCTTTTTGATCGCTTGTGTGTCCAGAACAGATTGATCGATTTTTATTTCTTTTGGCTCAAATTACTCGTGGCCGCCTTTCAGGATATGTTACGTGCAATTCAAAATTTTTTATATTTTAATAATTCTGTATCCCCAGACAATGGATTTTGGTGGCTCGGGAGACTTGTAGTGTCTTTATGCCTTTTTACTTTTTTTTTTAACATGGCCGGAGACACTATCGCGTCTCCTGATCCACGACGAAGTCAGCGTACAATTTCTTCGGGATGGTATCTCCGCTAACGAGCTTATATGCTGCATGAAAAGCTTATGATGGATGAAGGAAAAAGAAGGTGTAAAAAAATGTCCTTGTAATTTAAATATAAAACGTATTATTTTTTATATTTGATGTTTATTTTTTACATAAAGTGTAAAAAAGTGGAAAATAAATTTTTGTATTTAATCATTTTTTTCAAATGTTTCAAATTACAATTTCATATCGTAAAAATATTTTATATTATTTACATTATTTACATTATTAAAGTTCAATAAAATTTCTAGTACTAAAAGATTTAACAATAACATTCATATTTTATTTTATAAAATTGTATTACAATTTGGCATTTTTATAAAAAATGTATAACTAATGGGCAGAAAACTCGATGATATTCCTATATTAAAGGAGAGAGAAAGCTTGAGCAAGAGGAAGGTTATTCATCTATAAAGCTGTAAGAAAAAGAATAATGATTATTGATAAATCTACATTTTATCAATATAGGCACATGACTTTTTCTTATTTCGCGTTACAATTTCATTGAAACGCAGTGCGTCGAATTCCAGTAAAACGCAAATTTATCATCGATCTCTCCGTTTCTTCTTTTGCTTCTCGCCTTTCTCTCTCATTTTCTATTATTAATTTCTTAATATTATTAAAGTTTAAAATTAACGAATTTTTATAATTAAGAGTTAAACCCTTTATTTTACGGATTTCATGCGTATGTCCTTCCTGGTGTACGAACGATATCCCAAAATTTTGGGCCACCCGAAACGAATGACTCGATATAACTTCTGCAACTATAGCTCTCGAATTCGTATCGCTCAGAAAATTATGCGGTTCGTACTCTTTCGGATTATCTTAAGTATATACACGAGTCAGTATCATAATATAAAACACGCCTATCTAAATACTTTTCTAAATATTCATATAATTTATTCGCTAATTTATTATTATTATTATTATTATTAGCTAACGCTGTCGTATTTGCGATTATGTTCATTATTGGGTAACGACCGTCTATTCGCGTAGTTACTACGAAACATATATTAACGGGTAATATATCAGTTATCTCATGCTCTGGACTCGTGAGTAAAGACGCTGGTAGAATTTTAAGTTTCGGCATGAGACAGATTGGTTCACTAGCCGAATTTTCCTCAAAATGAATTTAGACAAAGCTTAGCGACCGAGCATAAACCGGGATTCCATGCAATGTTTGTCGAGAACGATACCCTCAGTTTTTTCGTATTCCCTCAGATATCGTTAGCCTCGACATCATTATCCCCGCATTCGCTCGGACATCCGTTAGCTTCCCGTTTTAATTGTAAAAATTGTAAAAAATGTATTTATATATTTGGCGAACAATCCTCCCCGCTATGTATTGAAATCGTATCGCGTGACTCTTTATTGCCAAATTTCACTCACGCTCGTCACAAGATATCTCTTCTCGATGGCTTTGCGTAATTCGCAGGAATACCCAAGTACCTTCGAATTCACACTCTTCGGGACGATTGTGAATGCACGTTGCCTGCGAGAATGTTTCACAGTACCAGGTATACAAGTATGAAATGACGATTTTTTTCCCAAAAAAACACGTTAAATTCGGAAGAATGATAAAAAGAGATTTATTCAAAGTATGCTCCATTGCTAGTTATACATTTTTCCCATCTTTCGGGCAAATTGTGGATATCACGCCAGTAAAAATCTTCCCCTTTTGCCGCGAACCATTCATCGAGCCATTTTTTCACATCTTCGTACGAATCAAAGCGCTGCTCAGCAAGTGCGTGACCCATCGATGCAAACAAGTGATAATCGAAAGGCGCCAAGTCTGGTGAGTAAGCACACATGGGGTAGAACTTCCCAGCTGAGTGTTTCCAACGTGTCCCGAACTGGTTTTGCCGTATGTGATGTCATGAAGAAAAATGATGCCTTGTGTTGCCTCTTTTGGTATTCTGTCGTTTTTTAAGCAGCGAACAGTTCAAATCGATCAATTGTTGTTGATAGTGTTTGATATTAACCCTTTTACTAGGCTACAATAGTTCATAATAGACCACACTCTTCTGGTTCCACCAAACACAGAGCATAGTCTTCCTGCCAAAGCGATTCGGTCTTGCGGTCGATGTGGATGGTGCGCCTGGGTCTACTCATGATTTTTTGCGCTTGGGATTCTCAAAAAAAAAATCCACTTTTCATGCCCAGTAACGATACGATGCAAGAATTGTATAATTCCGTAGCAGTTTTCTTCAAATGAAAATAAAAAATTAATGCTGTTATCCTCCTTATTTGGTACAAATTTCGTCATATTAAACACAGCAACACAATACTATGCAAACATTTTTCAATCAAATCACTTTGACACTTGTTGATGGTATAATAAAATGGCGTATATATTAAATCTTTGTACTTCACACTGCATTGGTGCGCATTGGTCTGTTTCTTAAATCGTCATTTCATACTTGTACATCTGGTAGCTCCGACATAAAACAAAAGCAACTTTCCTTTTACCCTGTATGGGAGTACCAGGTGAAATAGATTACGCGATGGAAGTACTTTCTACCGCACAAGACTCTCGATAAAGTCAAAATTAATATTTGACGCTTTTCCGGTTAATTTGCTACACTCTTCGCCGATATAAATATCGGGGTAACTGTACAGGAGAGTTTCCCGTTTCCAACATATGGATACAGAGAACATACATCTACATAGCGTATTTTCTCTGTATCCGTAATTTCGTATCGATGTTTCCTGCAACCATCGAAAAAGAGAATGCATCGCGCGGGTCGAAAGGATTTATTAACGCATAATCTTGAGAAAATCACTCTTGGAATTTTCACGCATTTCCCATTGAAGTCGCACTCCCATTTTTTTATAACGTGATAGTCCCGTTTTTGAAGATGTTATGTCATGCGAGAGTTCGCTGTAACGCGCGTCAATTGTATCATTACGATCTGCGAAAGCTTTCTATCAATTTATCTGATAGCACGTCAAATAATCATGCCAGAAACACTCGTGAAACTGAAGCACGTAACATTGCATTCCGTTTGTCGACTCCGATTCAGTATCCGTTAACGCTCCTGCCATCAATTTCGTATTCGCGTCGTCTTCGTCCCGCGTTGATTATACGATGACTGAATTCGCGCTCCTTCCACACTTTTCGTGAATATCTGTCCACATTTCTGTATCCGTCCGAAGGAATGATTCCTATTTCTTCCTCGCGCAAAAAATTTTTGCGAAATACTGTCATATACGAGGAAGCGATATTTGTGCATTCCTCGAACGGACATACATTATCGCGTTCTAGAAAGATATTTCTAAACATGATATTTCTATGCATGAGTGTCGGAGTATCTATATTGTTACGGCAATATTTAATAACTTCGAGTTGAAAATTAAAAATAAACTTCGATATCATTTTCTTGTGTCCCACTTCATAAATCGTTCATGTTCTTCGGGCTTCATTTAATCGGGAGAATAATATCGCGCGTCAAGTATTGGACTGATGTACGTTTGATTCGCTTTTTGTATTAAATGAATGGAAAAATGCCTTTATTTAGTGTATCTTTCAATCCGAAAGGTTTGGACAAATCAGATAAACGCAAATATCGGCAAATAATTTACGCTATTTATAAATTTAGTGTTCCCGACCATCATCACGATAATTTTCGTCCCGTTTAAAATTACTCACGGTTCTTTCATAATTCCCGAGTTTTCAATTAAATATTTCAAAATAAATTGCGCATCGAAAGCTTTCGCATTATGTACTATACATATGATCTTTTTGAAACATTTTGTTTTTCGCGTTACGAGATTAAATTGTTTAATTACATTTCGAAATATAAACTCGCGCACTCCGCATCAACGATCGCACCGACATATCCTCTATCCCCGCACATATTTTACAAATTTGTTGTCGATGCAAAGAATCGGAATTTGTACGTTTTCAGTTCTCTCACATGTCTCGTCATGTTGCGTTTCGAAATCGTAGAACACGAATGCGACGCGATCTCTTTTGAATATATAATTTGCTCTATTTTCGAACTCATTCTCGTCCCTGCGTGCAGTTCTTTCTATACCGTCGTACAGATCTTCCTCTAGATTCTTGGTGACGACTTTACATCGAAGAAGGCGTATGAAGCAAAAATGATTCGAAGGCCGCTGCCATCGGCAAGTTTTACAATACGCTGTCTCGCATACGTGTCTCGATTTTGACTTTATGAATCGCCCACAATTGTTATAAATTTTTACCGATTCGCAAACGCTTGGAGATTGCTCGTTGTAGGATCTTTCCGCGCGATAACGTTCCTGAAGTACACGAAACATGAAGTAAAACGTACGATTATACATTTCGCACCTATTGTAATTAGGCTTACGGAAGATTCGACGGTGGCGTAACAGCGTGAGCATTTTTTCGTGCAGCGGTGACTTGTATCTTTACGATAGCCCATGTTAAACGTAAAGCAATATCCGCGAGAGCAGCGGAGGATATTGCTTTGCGTGTAACATGATTTTATATTTAATATCGGATTATAATGACGCCTATGTTCATAATACATCACATTACATTTAATGTAATAGAGGGCTCATAGAGGCGCATAGAGGCTGCTCTAGAGAGGTAAATAACGCCCAACCAAATAATGGATTCTCGCTGTGTTCGAAAGTGCTGAAATTGTATATTTTACCATTATAGCAATATTTTCGGCAGCGAGATACTGTTGCTCGATTTCGTAAATATCGTATCCCTCCTCGGGAATTGTTATTCCAGCGTTCTTCGTTAGTTCTCTCATTGATTCGGATTGTATTATAACAAGGAACTCTGTTGCCTTATACAATTCCATTTTTCATGAAATTCATCCGTATGTGGATTTCCACGTTCGCAATGCACCCGCTACAAAGGAAAACACAAATTATCCGAATTATTTAATTGCAAAATCGAGTGTTTTGTTATGTTTTAAACGATTTGACTTGCGCCACGACCCGCAGATGCCGCGATGTTGAAAACACGTACGACGAAATTTTCCGCACGTCAATTCCGTCGGCACTTTAAGCTAGGCGAACTTACGAATAATCCTCATATATCTTCGGAAATTAAGTCGCGTACCGGACGAAGCGATAGTCCTGCCGGACTAGGCACTAGATTTGCCGAATCGAATTATATTGATATGATTTCTACGTAATCTATACGCGCAGATTTTAAAACGCATTTTCTAACCAGTGAACGATATTCGCACCTTCGTGTATTAGCCATATCACAAAACTTGGCTCTCTTCCGAGAATGCCGAAATTTCTGAAACGTCGGGAGTTTTCTGTCCGTAACTCTAAGAAATTAAAATGTTCGCCAATCTCGTGTCAATAATGTTGCTACTGTTGCTGCTGATGTTGATGATGATGATGATGATGACGATGCTCTTCGTTGTCAATAGGATTCTCCTCTCTTTCGTTTATTAAATCGGCGTCATCTCCGCTGGCGCCACCACCGTTTATACTAAAAAATTAAGTCTTATACATTGATATCGATAAAATAAATTATAATAAAATATTGTGTCAGATTATGATGATGTGAAATCACGAAAATGTTTATAGTTACAATATTAATATATATTATAATCGTATATGAGTAAATATCACGCGTAAATCTTTTGTTACATTCAAAATACGTTTAGTGACTATGGTACGTTAAGCGTATTATTTTCCAACTTACGTGCTGGTACGACTTCATTAATCACTTTTTCGACTGAACGTCATCGCCTTAAATTAAGCCGGCCTAACGGGTGTTTCATCCCCATGATGCGGAATCGCCCGACATACAGTTTGAAACTGAAACAAATATTAGAATTTAATGAAGCGAACTTTTAATAAAATTTTCTTTGATTTAGTTCAAAAAATATGTTGTTACTGTTTACCTCCAGCGCGACGCGTGAAGTCAAGCTATATAACCTTCAGCATCGTCTTCTTCATGATTAAAGCATTCACGTATTTCTAAATAATGCGAGATTATTTCTATCAATCTCACATCGTCGCCGCAATGCCCCAGCTTGTGCATAATGCACAGCAATGTACTGAAGCACTCACCAGCGAAACATCCGAAGAAGAAAGATAATTCTCCACATCGTTTTCTGACTTTGTCAAATAATCAACAACTCTAATCCGCAACTAACTTCTGATTCAAGTTAGGCGACGATAAAGAATTTTGCAAGCGATTTGCGAAGAGCTATTTTTATCGTTCATGAAACTCTTGATAAAGAAAATCAGCGTAGGACTAATCCTTAACTCTCTCGATAGGTGCTATATATGCCAGTGATATTCACGAAAATCCCTAAAGAAGGATGAATTAATAAAAATTTCTAGTCACGCTATTGATAAGTAAATTTTGACAATTTTTCCGATTGGTTTCCTTCCTTTTACACGTAGAGATTTTTCCGAAAAATTTTCAGAGTGAGAATTGATAAAAACTCTCTTTTACGAACAACATTCTAACAATCCTTGACAACATAAAATTAACTCCTTTCCTCGCATATGAGCATCATATCTACCATCGCTTATCTTAGGAAATCCTTTTCCTTTCATTTTTATTATTATCTCGGAAAAGTTTTTGTCGCATGCTTTTTCGTATTATGGTATTCTTATTGGTGTAACTCAAAGTTAACTTTTCCATTTTTTTGCCGTTTTTTTAGAAAAATTTTCACATACTATTAGTCTACGACAAGCAAAAATAAACTTTTTCAATGAAGATAAAACGGAATTTCATTCTTATATCACGCAGAGCTTGATTTTTTAGATTTCTTTTGACATAAGAAAAAAAAATCGTGGACTTATTAAACATAACTCTCACCACTTAAATTTTTTTTCTTGACTCTCATTATATAACTAAGATTTAATTTTTTGTGGTATATAAAAAGTTTATTTATAGGTTAACAAATAATTTTCCTCAGCGACAATGTTTTTCTTTCGTTAGAAAATAATTTTTTTAAACATTAAGATTGTTTTTTTGCTCGGATTAACTTTCATTCTTAGTTCCAGTCGGTGCTAAAGAGGAATCTTTCTAAAATTTATGAAAAATAAATTTGACTTTAGAATATTTCCTTTACTTTGACAGATATATTAGGTGTACAACTTTGCTTCCGCCGTTTTTCTATAGATGGCTTTAGTGGTAAGTGGTGGTCGAAATAAATAGATCATAGACGTCATACAATAAACTTGGGCATCTGTCAACATAACCCCATAGAAACATTAGTTGATTTGTGTCTGCATCATAAAGTTATTCTCAATTGAAAATGTCAGTTTACGAGCCAAATTCTCGTCATTTGCGGGAGGTTTTAATTTTTTGCTTCAATATGAAGAAATCTGCGGCTGAGGCTCATCGAATGCTCTCAAATACTTATGGCGAGGCCGCTATTAGTGAAAGAACGTGTCGTGAGTGGTTTCAACGCTTCAAGAACGGTGATTTTGACGTCCAAGGTCATGCTCTGTATTTGGTGGGACCAGCTTGGCGTAGTGTATTATGAAGTGTTAAAACCGACTGAAACAATCACAGGCGATCGGTATCGAACGCAATTGATGCGTTTGAGCCG
>NW_012130093.1:2001284-2003263 GCF_000143395.1 Atta cephalotes | reverse complement strand
AATCGCTTCACATAGTGTTATAATATTTTAGTCATATCGCAGTACTGAAGAGTACTTCGAAATCTCGTCTTCTTAATTTTTCAGTCGTCTTAATTTTTCATAATAGTTGTCCATAAACTACTACATTTACAAAAGTCATTGGATCATCAGCATAAAGATATCATATTTATATAAAATAGTTCAACGGTCTTGTACAATATGTCATTTTATGCTTATATGTCATTTTATGCGTGATCTAATAAAGTATATATAAATGAGATTATGTAGCTATAATATAACAATTACAATATTGGAATTATTTATATTATAATCATATAACATTTCAACATGTTATGTAATTCTATATCTTTTCTGTAACTATGCAACAATTATGTAACATTTATTACATTGTTATACTTACTTTATGTAACTGTAATTTGCAGTGAGTGGGAAATTACAACTAACATGTGTGTTACATATAATCAACACATTATATTACCTGTTATATTCTGTTTTATTACAGCAATATAATTGCGTTTGCTGGAAACTTAATTTATGAATTTAATTTATGAATTATTTGTACTATGTTTAAAGTAAACGAACTACATCAGTAAAAACTTTATACTGTTTACTACTAAAAAGATATTAGAAATTCGAAATATTTATTTTTCGTATTAAAAAATGAACGTTTTGAATTCTTTGCATTTTTCCTGTATGTCCATAGGAGTGAGATATATGGTTACTCGTAAGAGGAGAGGGGGAAAGGTGTGTACAGCTGATATAAAATTTGCAAATAATGCATATAAATAAGATGAAAACGATAACTTGTAAAAGGCGTTTATAAAGCTTTATTAAGGAATAAACAAATGATAAATATATATATATATGAAATAGATAATGATTACAATCTTCCTACATTTAATTTAGGTATGGGAAAAAGTTCGTGACTTTTTTTAATGCCATCTAACGGGAAAAACGCCACGAGTTTTTTCCCATATCTAATGTATTGTAAGTATAACATGAGGTACATATTTCATGTAATATGTTTATTGCATTTAGTGCACTGAATTAAATCTGCGCACTTTGGGCATAAATCCCGCCCATTAAAAATGCCATATATCCCAAACGGTATACAAGACAAAAAATCAAACAAAGAATACGAAAGTACTGGTATTTTGCTATACAATATGACTTATTATTTCTCTACGTATCACGAAATAATCTTTGAGTCTTTTACATGCTCTGTAAAAATTATTTTATGTATCATGGTACAATAAATTATAATTTATGGCGCGACATATTATAATGACAAATCGATTCAACAAATATCACAATAATTTCATTAATATTAATAGTAAAAAGTTGAAATCATAACACAATACTAATATAATATAAATAACAGAAAAAGAGAGAATAGTTGCGGTAAAATTACCCCCATTTCTTCTATTTTTTTTTACTTCTGCGGCATGAATCCCAGCGCGGCTATTTGCATGAGTTACTCTATTATATGATTTTGATATTTATAAGAGATATAAATGGAAAAATACGATCTGAGTTATGTAACCTACTATTCAAGATATATTATTCAAGAATTTATGCTTTATTCTAGCAAATGCATTATCTCAATCATCAAATTTCCATCTTTATTTATTTCATTATGTAATTCTTATATTTTTCCTATCATTTCTCTTGTAAATTCCAAAAACATAATTCAAAGGTCTCATGATATTCTTATAAATGCGGGAAATTTTTTTTTGTTGGAAATATATTTGAATTCATTTATATATATGTGAAAAAAAATATACATAAATGAATATATATAATACACACACACACACACACACACACACACACACACACACACACACACACACACACACACACACACACACACACACACGCGCGACACCACACGACACGACACACACGACACACGACACACACACACACGTACTACTATTATATATATATATATATATATATATAGTAGTAGTAGTATA
>NW_012130093.1:1999364-2001264 GCF_000143395.1 Atta cephalotes | reverse complement strand
TACAATAATAGATGTTTTTTGTTTGTTTTATTAAAGATTTTTTTTAAACAATTAGTTTTAAATAATTAAACACGATAAAGTGATTTTGCAGCATGACAATGCTCGACCCCATGTTGTGAAAGTGGTCAAGACATACTTGGAAACATTCAAATGGGAAGTCCTACCCCACCCGCCGTATTCTCCAGACGTTGCTCCCTCTGACTATCACTTTGTTTCGATCAATGGCACACGGCCTGGCTGACCAGCACTTCCGGTCTTATGAAGAAGTAAAAAATTGGATCGATTCGTGGATAGCCTCAAAAGAAGATCAGTTTTTTCGACGCGGGATTCGTACGCTACCCGAAAGATGGGAGAAAGTAGTGGCCAGCGATGGACAATACTTTGAATAAATGTATAACCAGTTTTTTACAATAAAGCCTCGAATTTCGGAAAAAAAACGGCGGAAGCAAAGTTGTATACCTAATAATAGTACTTTATATTCGAATAATCTTGATGATTTATTCGATTTATTCGAACATTTCATTTGTGACACAAAATATTTTCATTATTCATCTTCAAAAAAATTCTTTCTGAAAATGTAATTGCGTCATAACAGCGTAGCAAGATTCTCCTAGAAAAGTAACAATTTAAATATTCTGTGTACGCAGATTTTCGTTAGCTTTCGAAAAGCATATGTATATCAGGTGTATAAGCTTAAATCTGCTGTTTGCTCATAGGTGGCATTAGTGAGCGTACAAAGCTATCCTGGGCACACAACACACTTTTTTTTATGTGTTTGACATCTGTCAACATTAACCAGTGAACATCATCAGCAATTTCATACAACAACATACATTTTTTCTTTCGTAATCATGTCTAGTTTTTTGCTAAAAAAAAAGCATATGCGGGAAGGTTTGCTTTTCTGTTTCAATTTGAAGAAATTGGCTGCCGAATCGCATCGAATGCTTGTGGAGACCTATGGCGACAATGCTTTATCGGAAACAACGTGCAGAGATTGGTTTCGCCGGTTCAATGACGACAATTTTGACCTGAGTGACAAGAAGCATGAAAATCGGCCCAGGAAGATTGAGGACTGTCAATTACAGGCTCTTTTGGACGATATCCAATCGCAAAAAATGCTTGTCGAGCAATTGGGTCGAACAATTTCTCAAGTAGCCATTTCCATGCGGCTACATGCCATGGAGAAGGTTCAAAAGATCGAAAAATGAGTGCCGTATGAATTGAACGATAGGCAGATGGAGCGACGCCAAAACACATGCCAAATTCTGCTTGCCAAACAAAAAAGAAAGTCGTTCCTGCATCGGATTGTGACAGGCGATGAAAAGTGGATTTATTTTCAGAATCCTAAACGCAAGAAATCTTGAGTTGATCCCGCCCAATCATCAACGTCTTCTTCAAGATCAAATCGCTTCGGACGGAAGACGATGCTGTGCATTTGGTGGGATCAGGTAGGTGTCATCTATTACGAGCTGTTAAAACCTGGTGAAACTGTTAATGCTCACCGCTACCACCAATAACTGATCAAATTGCACCGTGCTCTGCGTGAAAAAAAGGCCGCATTATCGGAAAAGACATGACAAGCTGATTTTCCTCCACGATAACGCACCATCGCACACGTCAACAATGGTCCAAAACTACTTGGAGACACTCAACTGGGAAGTGCTATCCCATCCCGCTTACTCACCAGACCTGGCACCTTCTGACTATCACCTGTTTTCGTTGATGGGCCACGCACTCCCTGAGCGGCACTTCGATTCTTACGAAGACGTCCGAAAATGGCTTGATGAGTGGTTTGCCTCGAAAGAGAGAGAAATTTTTTTGACATGGTATACACAAATTACCCGAAAGATGGGAAAAATGTATTGTTAGCGAAGGCAAGTACTTTGATTAAATTTGTTTT
>NW_012130093.1:1992454-1998525 GCF_000143395.1 Atta cephalotes | reverse complement strand
TATATATATATATATATATATATATATGGGATTAGATTACATGAGTCGTATAAGTTACGAAAGTTGTGCAAGCTAACAGGACAAAGTTAAAGATAAATAAATTTATATTTGTAAGACACGCTTTATAAAAAAGAAGAAAAGAATAAATAGTAAATTTATTTTTATTCATTAACATATTCATTTACATATTAAATTCATTATTACATTAAAGTTGAAGTTATTTTTTATTATTTATTTTTATTGACTATTATAATAAAATCTTTAATTGTATAAGAGCCGACACAAGTGAAAAATATAAAGTTTATTAACAAAAATTTAAACATTTCGATCACAAAATTTTGGTCATCTTCAATAATTTCTGACGCAATATAAATTACACATTATTAAACTGAGTCGATTGGTAAGTATATAAATTAAAAGACGTGTCCAAAAAATCTTATCGTCATAGTACTTATTTGAATACTTTGAGTCAGTCGATAAAATGATACAGTAAAATGATACTGTTGTAGATAATAATCCAAATTCTAATAAGCAGAAGTCAATTTAGGAAATATGCAATAATTAAAAGTAAACTTACATATTAGTTGTACATACTTTAGTAAGAGATATTTTAGTATGTATGTATGATATAATGAGGTTCGTTACCAGTCAAAGTACGAATGACAAAGTATGATATGAAGACGTGCAAAGATATAATAAGATAATAAGCTGAAAAGTGGGAGAATCTTGACATCGAAAAAAGGTCATGATACAACAGGTTTAATAGTTCCGTGTCTCTCTGTAAATTTAGACCCTGTTTCTGTTTGTGGATAAAAATCATTTCAGAGATCAATCTCTTATTTAGCGATTTTTCCTCATCCATAATCTTAACTTCGTTCCAATCAAAATTGAGTCTTGTGTTCACTCTGTGTTCGATTATAATCGAGAGTTGAGAGCTCTTAATGTGACTACGGTATTCACTGACTAGTTTTTAATAATCTATCCGTTTGGCTAAAAAGCCTTGCAATTAGTATAGTTGACCACATTCGAGTGTGTTGATACTGGCAATATATCTTTATGTACTCCGATAAAAGTGTTCAATTTATTGAAATCTCTGTATGCAAATTTAATTAGTGGATTTTTAAATACTTTCTTAATTTTCTCAGAAATTGTAGGAATGAACCGTATTGTGAAATACTTATTTAATTTAATATTATCTCTTTGGTATTATTAACTTTTTGGTGTTATTATTTCTTTGCTATTATCTCTTTGGTATTATTATCTCTTTGGTGGACCTTTTTGAATTTCCCTCGTTTTTAATTCTAATTAAATTTGGTGTGTATTTCAATACACACCAAATACAATTAAAAATTAATTTTATAAGATATTTATTAAAGAGAAAAATATTAATAATAAGTTTGAAATTTTTTTCTTGAAATTCGGGATGAGACAAAAACAAATATTGATTCGTTGTTGAAAGTTTTCAATAAGTTTCATTCGAAATTGAATTAGGCGGTGATAAACTTAATTTTCTCGATATCACAATTATAAAAAGAGATAATTACTCAATAAATTAAAATGTCAATGCTTTTTTAAAAAATAAATATAGAATAAATATAGTTAATTAATAAAATTCGTCTTTTATTACATTCATATAAATTTTAAACTATAAATTTTAACTGTAAGTTTCGACTTACAAAGTCTTCATCAGTGATAATAAAGAAAATGTATTTATGTAATCCCATCTAATGTCAACGAACTAACATATGGTACATAATAAAAATTATTGCTCTAGGCTAATCTTATTTAGTTCTTCCTGCGTTAAAATTACGGATCGAATAAGTATCAAGTCAGAAATTTGAAAGTCCATAAAATTGTGTTTAATTAGTTTTTCGGTTGTTATCGAGAATCAGCTCAGTCAACAATTTCACATAAAACACATTCCAAATGGATTTCTTCACGACTATCCTACTATATTCTGTACAATTAAATGTCAATTTCAATTAATGTTAATTATGTTTAATTCAATATTGATGAAAATTTATTTTTCACTTACGTTAATTTATATAGAATAATCAATTGAATCAATTTCAAATTGTGTCCTCATGTATAATAAAATACTGTTGATTGTCAGACGATTTAGAATAGACTGATATTGTAGGTCATAGAGTATATATCGATGTGTCACGAAATAAACAAGTATTCTAAAATGTATTAAAAAATATGTTCACGTATGTCATCAAATATGTTAAAATAATATTTATCCTTATATATAACTCAGTATCTTTCATTAAAATTATACCGATTTTACTCCTTTATGTAAATCATTTCGGAAATGTTTCTTTTTCGGAAATTTGTCTCATAATCTAAAATTTCAACATTTTCCCAGTTCAAGCTATGATTGGAGCTAATAATGTGTTTTGTGATTACTAAGTGTTTGGATTGATCTAATCTTACATTGTTTCGAAACTCTTTAACTCTAGTTCGGAGCTAACTCTTCGTTGCACGACATAAGAGACATCGCAATCATACAGTTAATTTTATAGATTACATTATTATTATCTAGATGCTGATTTTTATCTTTATAAATTTGTTTAATTTATCGAGACATCGATATCCTGTCATCGTTTTTGATTTATCCATTGGAAAACTTATTCGTGATCACTCTAATATAAGGAAATATAATCATTTTCGTTTTCGATATTTGAATTATTAATCTCAATCGTCAAATTAGAACTGTTGACTGCTAAGTTTTTAATCCTTTTATTGATATGATCGAAAATCATTTTCAGAGGATAACCATTGTTCAATAAAATCTCAATAACAAGTTTTTGTAAAAAGATGGATTGGATAACAACAACGTTCTACCTACTAATTCGAATATAGTTCGAACTTTATGGCAAATAGGATCGTTGAAAAAAAAAGACAAATATCTGCCTGAGAAAGTTTTTTTGTGATATTAGTCTATAATAATTTTATTATCTTTGTTGATAATAGATATATCAAGAAAATTAATATCAAGAAAACAATGATTCTTCTTATATTCAACTGTGAATTTTATTCTTGTTGATTATTGAATGTGTCTACAATGTGAGGAATCAATTGGAATGATATCAATTGGAGCAATCATAAATATGTCGTCAACATATCTATAATAGACAGAGATGTGACAATTGAGAGAATTCAAAACTTTCTCTTCTAAGTCAATCATAACACCAAGAAAATGGAAGAAAAAAATATTTGAAAAATGTTTTTTATACATTTTTGAAAACGTTAAAAAAACGAGAAAATCTCCTTTCTAAAACGTTAATTCAAACGTTAAAAAAAATGTTTGTTTAATGCTAAAAAAATATTTTTTTAATATTTCAAGGGTATGTTTTTTTTATTATTAAAAAATGCTTTTTTATGATTTGACAAAAATTTTTTTTGTAATGATAAATTAATGTTTAAAATAACAAGAAAAATCCCCTTTTTTTCATTAAAAAAATGTTTATTCAAACGTTTAAATAATGTTTTTTTTAATGTTAAAAAAATGTTTTTGTAATGTTAAAATTATTTGAACAGAATTCGAAAAAATATTGTACAACACAGAATATCTTTTGTATTTTATTATTGTTTATCGATAGTACATTTAACTTTAGAATCAATTTACAATCAATTTTATTAATTGATAGTAATTTTTAATTATACTTTTTATCTTTTTACTCGGATTTTGAACTCGGAATTTCAGGGTTGGAATCTCATATTTTATCCGATACGTCAATTGTAATTGTCGATGGACACAGTTTTTATTGTTCATAAATGACACACTTAACGCAATTATGTTGGGTTAACTTTTCTTCCGTGTTTATTTTTTTATTCCGACCCATTTTTTATTTATTATTAAATTTTAGAAAATAATTTTTTTAACTTTTCTATTAAACGTTAAATGAATTTAAAATAAATGGTCTTTTTAACATATTTTAAATAAATAAATAACGTAAAACAAATAATAAACATTTAATAAACGTAAAGTCTGTTCTACAATGTACTTTTTACTTCTTGTTACTTTTTATTATTTTTTATATCTTATCTGCTTGTTTTTTATCCGATTTTTTGTTTTATGTCCAAAATAAAAATTAACGAACTTTGAAAGAAACAATAAATACGTAGCAAGAAATATAATTGCCGATAAAACAATTGCAAAGGAGAAAAAAGCAAAAAGTAAAAAGCAAGAAATAGGAAACAAAGAGCGCATTGTAGAAAGGCTTCAATTTAAAAAAGTGTCTTCGAAACATTATTTCAAAAGAAAACTTAATGTAAAATGAATATTTAATAAATATCAAATATACGTTTAAGAATATTCCATTGAATCATTGTTTCAAACGAAAAATTAATGTAAAACGAACATTTAATAAACGTTAAATAAACGTTAAATAAACGTTAAAAAAATTTTATTTTGAAAACGAATCATAAAACGTAAAATTATTACGAATAAAACATTAAATAACATTTAAAAAATATTTAAATAATAAACAAAATTAAATAAATGTTATCCTGAAAATGAACCGTGAAATGTAAAATTAATGAAAAATAAACATTTGAAAAACGTTTAAAAAATGTTTCTTTAAAATACTATTTCAAATGAATAATTAATGTAAAACGGACATTTAATTAATGTTTAGTAAACGTTTGAAATATATTACTTCCAAACATTATTTTAAACAAAAAAGTAGCTCAAAATTTACATTTAATAAATAAACGTTTAAAAAATATTTTTTCAAACATTAAATAAATAGTTAATGTAACATGATTTAATTTAATTAACATTAAATGAACATTTAAAAAATGTTTTTTTCGTTATTATTTGAAGTAAAAAGTTAATATAAAACGAACATTTCATAAATGTTAAATAAACATTTAAAAAATATTTCTTCCAAACATCATTTCAAATGAATAAACCTATAATATCTAATAAAGGAAATGTTAAGTCGATTGCTCACATCTCTCGAAGTTTATTGTTGTCGCTTTTCCGCGATGCTGATTGGTTCTCTCGTAATGATAGCTGCTTACTTCGTGAGCGATTATCATCGTCGAGATTTTGACTTTGATTAATATAAATGTGATTGATAATTGTGTATTGAGGTAAAATGTAATGTGTAATGAATTAAAATTACTTGGTTAATATAGTGTAAAAAATATCTCTTTTCAAAGTGTTAAAAGTTTCTTTTGAATATCGTATCAAGTAAGTTTTACAATCTCTATTAATTTATTCTTTCCATTCTTTATAATTATGAAAGAATTCTTTATAATTATAAAAAGAATTGATTCTTTTTGCTATATTTTATTTTCAGATTTATTGAAAGGAAAGGCCTAAAAAGAAAAGACGAGGATTTAGAAGATAATATAATCTTCTTTCTTCAAAGTATGTTTCTAAAATATTCCAATCTGTATACCTTTACTAGAATATCCTGAAAGTTACAAGCCGTCAATAACAAACTGATCAATGATAGATTGATGATAATGTTGAATGATGATAGTGTTGAAAATCATATTAAAAGTAGCACAATTTCGACAAACTCTGATCTTTTCAATATTTGTCAATAGTAATTAATAATTTGAGATATTTTTTTTTATTTATGATTCATTTTGATACATTTTTTTATATAAAAAATACCTCGTAAACTATTTATTTTTTAATAATGACAAGAAAGAGATAACAGAAGCAAAACAAAACATTGGAAATGAGAAAGAAATGCAAAACGAGAAAGAAACAAGAAGAAAACGAAAGAGACAGAGATGACAATAAGAATGAAAAGAGACCAGAGATGAAACAAAAGAGAGATGAGATGAGACTAGAAAGATTAAAGACGAGAGATGTGACACGAGAGAACAGAGATAGGGAACGAAAGACAGATTTTAGAAAGGAAAGAGATTGAAAGAGAGAGAGAGAGAGAGAGAGAGAGAGAGAGAGAGAAGAAGAGAGAGAGAGGAGGGAGAGAGAGAGAGAGAGAGAGAGAGAGAGAGAGAGAGTAGTAGTAGTTAGTTTACTTTATTATTTATTATTAACTTTACTTTTACTACTACTAATACTTACTTATAATAATATAGTA
>NW_012130093.1:1984936-1992434 GCF_000143395.1 Atta cephalotes | reverse complement strand
AGGAGAGAGATGAGAGAGAGAAGAGAGAGAGAGAAAGTGTATGAGTTTCTTTACTTGTAATTTATTTACATTTTCTCTCAGAATCTTTCATACAAATGAATTCTGAAATATTTTGAAATTTCTTATCCCATAATTTTAAAAAATATTTTTTAATTTTTTTAGATTTATAACGTATCAGAAATTATACTTACAAAAAAATCTTAGAAATCTTACGATATTTTTATAATTAACATATCATAAAAAATATATCATAAAAAATTCTGAAAAAAGATATAGATTTTCTGAAAAAATGTTCGAATTTGTATAAAAAAATGTGAGAAAGTTATAAAATTATATAGAAATTCTGAAAAATTATATGAAAAATTTTGAGAAAAATTTTCATTTTCAGGAAAAGGACTTATAAAAAAAGAAAGAACTGAAAAGAAAGAAAAAAACGAAGAAATAGAAAAGAAATGATCTAAAAAAAAATGTAAAAAAAAGGAAAGAAAAAAGGAAGGAAAAGAGATGTGAAAGAAAGCATGACGTTATGTGGAATAAAATATTAGTTCTCGATTACATTTTTTCTTATTAATATTTTTCATAAAAAGGATTCATAGAAAAGAGAGGAAGAGGAAAAGAAAGGAGAAAGGAAGAGCAAGGAAAAAGAAAAGAAGAGATAAAGAAAAAAAGGAAAATGAAGGAAAAGAGATATGAAAGGAAGCATAACGTAATATGTATATATAAGGTGCGCCATCAAAATCCGAACAAATTTCAATTTAAATTTTCCGCTGTATTGTGCCTTTGCCAGAGGTTGATGGCGACTGAGAAAGCCTGATGCTTTTAGATTATAAAGAAGTTTGTAGTTATACATAAAATTAAAAATAACGAATTATAATAGTACTTTAAATATAGATAATGAAGGTGTACATTAAATTCCATATAAATCCATATAAAATTTTATGAAAAATATAAATTTTATAAAATTCATAAAAAAATTTTATAAAAAGTATAGTTACAATTATAAGTTGATAGATATGGAAATAGAATTTTTTTATATTTAAACTTATAGAATTAATGATATTTATAAATATGTTAAATTAAAATCAAATTGCTGTAAAAAACAAGAAAACGTATAACATTATCAAATATATTATACCAAATTTAAAAATAAAATCTAACTGAAACTATCTTCATTGATTTATACCTATTCTAACCCAAGTAATAATGATCAAATTTAAAAAAAAATTAAAGTTTCTCCAAAAAAATAATATTTTGTTTGATGATTTTTTTGTTAAAAAATATTCTAAAAATGATATAATCGCTTAAAAATAGAAGTAATAGAAGTAATAGAATATGTTGATTCATAAAATAAAATAAAATAAAAA
Source organism: Atta cephalotes (assembly GCF_000143395.1). Lineage (NCBI taxonomy): Eukaryota > Metazoa > Arthropoda > Insecta > Hymenoptera > Formicidae > Atta > Atta cephalotes. The sequence continues at coordinate 1,991,070 of NW_012130093.1, read as the reverse complement.
ATATTCTAAAAATGATATAATCGCTTAAAAATAGAAGTAATAGAAGTAATAGAATATGTTGATTCATAAAATAATCACGTTTTATGGAGATTAAAAATATGAACTAATTCAAATTCATAAATAACGGTATTAACAAATGTACAATCTTTAATAAATATGGAATCATGACATTGAGAATATTAAATATCATATTATAACTAATTCGTATGTATCATAATTTTCAAAATATTACTTATTAGAATTTTGTCACCGTATTGGTCGCGTTACTGACGCGTGACAGTATCAATATCGTAACCAATATAAATCGTGTTCTGATATGCACAAAAAAAATTTATAGTTACGTTACGTATACTGTAGATTTTCAGTACTGACAGTATATATAAGAACACATCTACGGTGGCAAGAATTTATTCTAGCTAGCAAGCTATATGTTGTACAGCTATATGTTATATAGCTAGTTATATTCTAGCTAACTATATATATATATATATATATATATATATATGTTGTATAATCATTAATTATTTTACAAATCATGTATCATTACTTATAGTGAAATAATTGAATAAATTGATTTCATAAAGTTATCACAATTTATGTGTAAAAATCTTAACAGATTATTCAAATTCCATTTAAATAACAGTACTAAGCTTATATAGAGTAAAGTCGCTTATTATGGGAGATAGATTCCTAATGGGATAGCGAGGTTTTTGCGAAACTAATAAGAGCATATGTTGTTCTATTATGAATTTTTTACTCTTATGGTGAAACCTGTGTAGTAGAAGATTCATTATTAGATCATATGTATAGTTACAAAAAAGATTTGTGAAAGTGGATGTAATCAAATTTTAGTGAGGTTAGTCTTTAAATCTTGCTCTATTATATAAAATTAAATATATTGGATAATAAAATCTGCATACACAGAACAAAATCGTTTTATGATAGAAAAATATGTGATACAATGATTAAAAATTGAACAAATTTTCTGTTAAAACAATGAACTTGTGTTCGCGTGGAAAGTTTAAAAACACAAATTCTTTGTTTTAAAGACACAAAAATTATATAGGAAATTATATAAGAAAATATTTTGCGCTGTTAAAGCAAAGAATTTGTTTCATCGGAGCGTAGTTTAAAAATTAGGCTTTATTGATGATGATATGAACTTTTTTTGTTAATAATTTTTTAACAAATAACGAGCGACGGCTAAAACTTGTTATTGGAGTCACTTAGAATCATGACCTTGACAATATAAATCGAGGTTATTGGAAAAGGACAAAAAACCAACAAAATTTTTACCTAAACATACTATATTAAATTAATAGAATATGTATAAATATATATGTATAAATATTAATATGTGTACTTTTTATTATATGTGTAAAATATATATGAAAGATATTATTTTGTTTAAAATGAACATCGTGTATCAATATTTTCAGAAATGTTCAAGCAAACGTTATTATAATTTTTCATAATATATTTGATATAAGATGCTATTATATTTCTTAATATTCTTATTATATTTCTTAATTTATATGTACAAGAATAGATACAACATATAATAACAATAATAATGACAAGACTATAATAATACTTAATAATAACTTTTAAATGTAAAATTAATAAATATAATAACATATATTGTAATAATACATATGTTTACAGATCATTCATCTGGATGATGTACACGTGTATCCAAATATTTGAAACATAATATTGGAAACGTATGAATTATGTGTAGAAAATAATAGAAAATAATAGAAAATAATAGTCTCCAATATCAAGAATCACAAAAATATTGTAATCTAACCGATGACATAAGACAAAACTGCATTGTACGAGCAGAAATTTAGAAGACTGATGAATTTGTAAATTTATTATAATATTTATTGAAGATGGTTCTGTGAGAATTGAAACGTTTGGAATTTATAATATATTGTAATATATAAATATATCATTATTTGAATACCTACATCGTGACTCTAGACTCTTTGTCATTATTTGTTAGCCTTATTGAAATTTATAATTCATTGAGTTTTTGGAAAGTTAAATTTTAATTTATATTTTAATTTTAATTACTTATATGTAAAAGTTTATAAGTCGAATAATTTAATAGCGCGCGCTTGTTATGGTTTAATTGATGTAAAACAAACATTTAATAAATATTAAATAAACGTTTAAAATATATTTCTTCCAATATCATTTCAAATGAATAATTGATGTAAAATGAACATTTAATTAACATTTAAATTAAAATAAAAACATTAAATAAACATTTAAAAAATATTTCTTCAGAACATCATTGTAAACAAAAAATTAAGTTATTTAAAATTAACATTTAATAAACGTTAAATAAATATTTAATAAATGTTTCTTCAAAACATTACGTCAAACGAAAATTAATGTGAAACAAATATTTATTTAACATTAAATAAATGTATAAAAACCATTTGTTTAAAACATTATTTTAAACGAAAATTATTGTAAAATGAACATTTAATAAACGTTAAATAAACGTTTAAAAATTATTTTGGAAATGAATCATACAATAAAAACATAAAATTAATTACAAATAAACGTTAAAAAACATTAAATAAACGTTAAATAAATATTATTTTGAAGAATCGTGAAATGTGAAATTAATGAAAAATAAACGTTTAAAAAACGTTTAAAAAACATTTTTTTCTTATTGAGACAAATATCGGAAATAATCGGTGATAAAGGGAATATATATATTCATAAGTGTGAATCTACTTGTAGATGACTTCTTTGAATGTGAAATATGTGGATATAAAAATATAAATTTTATATATATTTTCGCATTTATAAACTCAGCCTTAGGTATTTTTGTGGCTGATTTTGTGCCTGATTGACTATTGAGTTATCGGAGACAATAGTATCTTTGGACGTGACTTCTTTTTACATTTCACTAGAATTGGCGATAGACAGCGTCATAAAAAGAATTTTGGAACTACATGAAACGCCACAAAAATACCTATAGCTGAGAAAATGCGATGAAATTTATATTAACATCTACATATTTCATTCAAAGAAGTCATCTATGAACAGACTCACGGTATGCCTATGGGCTCCCCTATATTACTGATTATATCATTATGGTTGATTAAGAAGAAAAGCTTTTGATTCTCTCAATTGTCACATCTCTGTCTATTATAGATATGTTGACGACATATTTATGATTGCTCCAATTGATACGGTTCCTCACATTGTAGACACATTCAATAATCAACAAGAATAAAATTCACAATTGAATATAAGAAGAATCATTGTTTGAATTTTCTTGATATACCTATTTTCAACAAAGATAATAAAACTATTATACTGGTATCAAAAAAACTTAATATATATAAAAATTTAATATATATAAAACTTAATATATAGTCTATAATAAAACTATTATAGACTGGTATCAAAAAAACTTTCTCAGGCAGATATTTGTCTTTTTTTTTCAACGATCCTATTTGCCATAAAGTTCTATATTCGAATTAACTATATTCGAATTAATAGGTAGAATGTTGTTGTTATCCAATCCAGCTTTTTACAAAAAGAACTTATTATTGAGATTTTATTGAACAATGGCTATCTTCTGAAAATGATTTTCGATTATATCAATAAAAGAATTAAAACTTAGCAGTTCTAATTTGACGATTGAGATCAATAATTCAAATATCGAAAATGAAGATGATTATATTTCATTATATTAAATTGATCACGAATAAGTTTACCAATAAATCAAAAACGATGATAGAGTATCGATGTCTCGATAAATTAAATAAATTTATGAAGACACATAAAGATAAAAATCAGTATCTAGATAATAATGATGTAATCTATAAAATTAACTGTATGATTGCGATGTCATGCAAACGAAGAGACAGCTCCGAACAGAGTTAAAGAGTTTCGAAATAAGATTAGATCAATTCAAACACTCAATAGTCACAAAACACATTATTAGCTCCAATCATAGCTTGAACTGGGAAAATGTTGAAATTTTAGATTATGAGACAAATTTCCGGAAAAGAAACATTTCCGAAATGATTTACATAAAGAAGCAAAAAAACGGTATAAATTTAATGAAAGATACTGAGTTATTAAGAATAAATCTTATTTTAACATACTTGATGACATATGTGAACATATTTTTTAACATTTTAGAACATACTTGTTTATTTCGTGACACATCGATATATACATCGATATATATACTTTATGATCTACATTATCAGTCTATTCTAAATCGTCTGACAATCAACAGTTTTATTATACACGAGGACACAATTTGAAATTAATTCAATTGATTATTCTATATAAATTAATGTAAGTGAAAAATAAATTTTCATATATTGAATCAATATTGAATTAAACATAATTAACATTAATTGAAATTGACATTTAATTGTACAGAATATAGTAGGAATATAGTAGTCGTGAAGAAATCCATTTGGAATGTGTTTTATGTGAAATTGTTGACTGAGCTGATTCTCGATAACAACCGAAAAACTAGTTAAACACAATTTTATGGACTTTCAAATTTCTGACTTGATACTTATTTCGATCCATAATATCTTAACGCAGGAAGAACTAAATAAGATTAGCCTAGAGCGATAATTTTTATTATGTACTCTATATTAGTTCGTTGACATTAGATGGGATTACATAAATACATTTTCTTTATTTTCACTGATGAAGACTTTGTAAGTCGAAACGTTGAAATTTACTGCGTTATACGAATGTAATAAAAGACGAATTTTATTAATTAACTATATTTATTCTATATTTATTTTTTAAAAAAGCATTGATATTTGTAATTTATTGAGTAATTATCTCTTTTTATAATTGTGATATCGAGAAAATTATATTTATCACCGCCTAATTCAATTTCGAATGAAACTTATTGAAAACTTTCAACAACGAATCAATATTTGTTTTTGTCTCGAATTTCAAGAAAAAAATTTCAAACTTATTAATATTCTTCTTTCTAATAAATATCCTATAAAATTAATTTTTAATTATATAAAGAAATACACACCAAATTTAATTAGAATTAACAACAAGGGAAATTCAAAAAAATCCAAAGAGAGAATAATACTAAATTAAATAAGTATTTCACAATATCATTTATTCCTATAATTTCTGAGAAAATTAAGAAAGTATTTAAAAATAATCCGTTAATTAAATTTGCAAAGATTTCAATAAATTGAACACTTTTGTCAGAGTACATAAAGATATATTGCCAGTGTCAACACACTCGAATGTGATCAACTATACTAATTGCAAGGCTTTTTACGTTAGCCAAACGGATAGATTATTAAAAACTAGAATCAGTGAACACCGTAATCACATTAACAGCTCTCAGCTCTCGGTGATAATCGAACACAGAGTGAACACAAAACTCGATTTTGATTGGAAGTTAAGATGGATGATGAAAAATCACTAAATAAGAGATTGATCTCTGAAATGATTTTTATCCACAAACGGAAACAGGGTCTAAATTTATAGAGAGACACGGAATTATTAAACCCGTTGTATCGAGAGCTTTTTTTGATGTCATGATTCTCCCATCTCTCAGCTTATTTATTATCTTATTATATCTTTGTATACATCTTCATATCATTACTTTTCGTTCTTGTACTTTGACTAATAACGAACCTTGTAATATCACACGCACATACTAAAATATCTCTTATTAAAGTATGTAAAACTAATATGTAAGTTCACTTTTAATTATTGTATAATTCCAAAATTGACTTTTGCTCATTAGAATTTGTATTATTACTTACAGCAATATCATTTTACTGTAGTATCATTTTATCGATTTACTTACGTACACAGTATTCAAATAAATACTATAACGGTTCAAGATTTTTAATTTGGACACATCTTTTAATTTGTATACTTACCAATCGATTCAGTTTAATAGCGTGTAATTTATATTAGTGTACAACTTTGCTTCCGCCGTTTTCCTATAGATGGTTTTAGCAATAAGTGGTGGTCGAAATAAACAGATCATAGACGTCATACAATAAACTTGGGCATCTGTCAACATAACCCCATAGAAACATTAGTCGATTTGTGTCTACATCATAAAGTTATTCTCGATTGAAAATGTCAGA
>NW_012130093.1:1960903-1984539 GCF_000143395.1 Atta cephalotes | reverse complement strand
TTACGAGCCAAATTCTCGTCATTTGCGGGAGATTTTAATTTTTTGCTCCAATATGAAGAAATCTGCGGCTGAGACTCATCGAATGCTCTCAAATACTTATGGTGAGGCCGCTATTAGTGAAAGAATGTGTCGTGAGTGGTTTCAACGCTTCAAGAACGGTGATTTTGACGTCGAAGACCGGCATAGCGGTGGAAGAGAGAAGGTTTTCAAAGATGCAGAATTGGAGGCATTACTTGAGCAAGACTCGTGTCAAAATCAAGAAGAATTGGCACAATCATTGGGAGTGATTCAACAAGCCATTTCAAAACGCCTCAAAGCCATGGGAATGATTCAGAAGCAAGGAAATTGGGTGCCGTACGAATTGAAGCCGAGAGATATTGAACGGCATTTGTTTGCTTGTGAACAGCTGCTTGAAAGGCAAAGACGGAAGAGATTTCTACATCGCATTGTGACTGGGGACGAAAAATGGGTTCATTACGATAATCCCAAGCGCAGAAAATCATGGGGAGTTCCCGGCCATGCTTCCACGTCGACGGCCAAACCGAATATTCACGGCTCCAAGGTCATGCTCTGTATTTGGTGGGACCAGCTCGGCGTAGTGTATTATGAACTGTTAAAATCGACTGAAACAATCACAGGCGATCGGTATCGAAAGCAATTGATGCGTTTGAGCCGAGCATTAAAAGACAAACGGCCGCAATACAACAAGAGACACGATAAAGTGATTTTGCAGCATGACAATGCTCGAACCCATGTTGCGAAAGTGGTCAAGACATACTTGGAAACGTTGAAATGGGAAGTCCTACCCCACCCGCCGTATTCTCCAGACGTTGCTCTCTCTGACTATCACTTGTTTCGATCAATGGCACACGGCCTGGCTGACCAACACTTCCGGTCTTATGAAGAAGTAAAAAATTGGATCGATTCGTGGATAGCCTCAAAAGATGACCAGTTTTTTCGACACGGGATTCGTACGCTACCCGAAAGAAGGGAGAAAGTAGTGGCCAGCGATAGACAATACTTTGAATCATAAATGTATAACCAGTTTTTTACAATAAAGCCTCGAATTTCGGAAAAAAACGGTAGAAGCAAAGTTGTACATCTAATATTACGTCACAAATTACTGAAGATGACCAAAATTATGTGATCGAAATGTTTGATTTTTGAAATGTTTAAATTTTTGTTATTGGGAGTATAAATTAGTTCGGTCCGTTTCCCTAAAGATGGCTTCAGCTGTGAATGGTTCATAGTGACAGCTGATTTTGGCGGTTTCAGAGAGGTTAAACATCTGCTATTAATATTCAATTTATATCGCTTTGAGTTCATTCAAAAACCTTGATTTTTACTGTGTTTAAAATGTCGAATTTTGTGTTAATCAAGCAGCATTTGCGGGAGGTTTTAATTTTCTGCTTGAATTGAAAAAAAAGTGCGGCTGAAGCCCATCGAATGCTTGTCGAAGTTTATGATGACACTGCTCCAACTGATAAATCATGTAGGGAATGGTTTTGACGTTTCAAGGATGGAGATTTTAGCGTTGAAAACTCGCTCTAGACAGCCAAAAAAGTTCGAAGACAAAGAATTAGAGGCATTATTCGAAGAAGATCAGAGTCAAACGCAAAAGGAGTTTGTAGAATCATTGGGGGTAACTCAACAAGCCGTTGCTGTATGATTGAGAGCCATGGGAATGATTCAAAAACAAGGAAATTGGGTTCCTTATGAACTGAAACCGAGAGAAGCGATTTTTCACTTGCGAATAGCTGATTTAAAGACAACAGAGAAAAGGTTTTTTGCATCGAATTGTGACTGGAGATGAGAAGTGGATATTCTACGACAACCCCAAGAAGAAAAAATATTACGCTAAACCTGGTCAATCGTTGCCATCGACCTCAACATCAATATCACGAACATTCATGATTCGAAGATCATGCTGTGTATCTGGGACCAAAAAGGTCTTGTTTACTATGAGCTGCTGAAACCTGGCGATTCCATTACAGGCGATTGGTATCGGTTACAATTGATTCGTTTGAATCGTGCATTGCGAGAAAAACGGCAGAAATACGAGCAAAGACATGATAAAATAATTCTTCTTCATGATAACGCTCGGCCTTATGTCGCTAAAGTCATAAAAAAATATTTGGAAACGCTCAAATGGGATTTACCGCACCCGCCGTATTCTCCGGACATTGCTCCTTCTGATTACTGATTGTTCCGAAGGATGCAGCACGATTTGGCAAGTCACCGGTTCACTTCTTTCGCAGAAATCGAAAATTGGCTCCAAAATTGGATCGCCTCCAAAGACGAGTCATTTTTTCGAGATGGAATTCGAAAATTGCCTGAAAGATGGGAAAAAGTAATAGACAGCGATAACAATACTTTAATTGATCTGTTCATTCATTTTGTTTTGAAATAATGCATTTTTGAACGGACCGTACTAATTTGTACTCCCAGTAATAAACTTTATATTTTTCACACACGAATACTTGTGTCGGCTCTTATAGGCATTTCTTTTTACTCGTATGGTCATATAATTAGAGTTAAGTAAATAGCAAAGATAGTACTAATTGAGTTTTACTTTTTTAATTTGATAAAATTTAACTTGAATAGTTAAGACTGTATCATTAAATTTTATTTTTTTTCAAAAAGAAGTGATTTTTGAGATGTAATAATTGAAACTACATTACTTAGATTAGAATAAGGAGATTTTCCGTAAAAATATTTTTAAAGTAGAATTCAAACTACTATTTGTTGAGTTGGAGTAATAAAAAGATACATAATGTATCCGATATCACTTAGAATAACTATTCAAAAAGGGCGAGAAGCATTCCTAGCATCTTCTTTTATTTTTTTTTAAATATAATTTTTAAGTAATTTTCAAGATAATACACTTTTATTTTAGTATATATCTTGATTAATGTAATTATATATATATATATATATATATATATATATATATATATAAAACTGTATCATTTGGATTTTAATTTTTAGTTTGGTACAATAGTTTTTTTTCAAGAAGTACTAATTTTTGACAGAAAATTAAAACTATCATTACTTGGGTTGGAATAAAAGGATCTTCAATAAGAATATCTTTGAAGAAGTATAAAACTACTTTTATTTGAGATTAGAATAATAAAATATACGTAACATATCACTTAGATTCTATTCGAAAAATATATTTTTAGCGTCTTTTTTTTACTTTTTTTTTATAGAAATAAGTTTGTATTGATATCACGCATTTTGTATTAACAAATATATGCAATTTCGTTTGTATTCGATCTCCTTTAATTATAATGATTAACGGTGACTGTCTTAGAAACTGTACAACAGCGATCTGTCTCAGAAGCCACGAGATTGTAGCTTCTGCCGAATCATAATTGAAATTTTTTTCAATACAGTTCTTGAAACAAAGATATGTAACCTTAATTATCGTAATTATGCGTGTAAGCTTATTATTCAAATGCGAGCGATGGGGACAGTGGGCGTTGATATGAAAGTCGAGCAGAAAGTTGAATTTGACACTGACCATTGATTCATCATACGATATGCCCTCTTTTCATCTCTGAAATTCAAAGGCACTTGAGTAGTTGATGGCGGGTAGTCGGCCCCTAAAATTAGCTACAGTGACATATTGGTGAGTGCGTCTGGGATCCCCTGAAAGAGATATGGTTCCCCTTCTCCTACCTTCTAAATTCACAAAGCAACTGCCCTGGGAAAATCAACTGACGCGTAACTAAATAGTGTATCATTAATTCCAACGTGTATGTTTATATCGCGCTGGTTAAAGTTCACAGAGCTCTGCACGCTATGTTGTCCCTCTAACTAAAGCAGAAGAAGGGGCGTCTTAGATTTTTCGATTGGGCCTTTTGGCAATTACTAAAAAAATGATTGCTATATTAATGTTGAGCGTAAAGGAAAACAGTAAATATTATAATGAAAATATTTAAAAGGGACGCATTTTTCAACACAAATAAATAAATGTAATACTTTAATAAGTAAAAAGCAATTAACATATTTGTAATATAAAATTAATGAATTGATCCTTCGGCTATCTCGTAGGATATCTAATATCTAACAATAATTTCTGTGAGTTTTATACATTTTATACATTTTATCTTAGTACTTTTGAAGCATGCGTCGATTATTGTTTCGTTTTGAAACGAATAATCTTAAGCCAAAATTAGAAATGTAATTTTGTATTACTAAATTATTAAACAATTTAATATTATTTAAATTATATGGCCATTATAAAATTATATATAATAAATTTATTATCAAAAATATTACCATGGTTTCCTAAAAATACATTCGAGTGTTGTTATAAATTTACTTGAAATACTTTTTTCTCCATTTGCATAAATAAAAGGAACTGAGTTAAGAGAATAATGATTTAATGAGGAACTTTATATAATTCAACAGAATAGGAAAATTAATGAGTGTATTACATCTAATATGTTGTTATATAACAGGTCCAAAAATCACGTCAAATTTATGTTTTTCTTACTTCATGTTGATTGCGTGTACATGCATGCGCGCATGTGTAAGTTTCTCTATTTATAAGAATGAAAATAAAAGGCCAGAGTAATGTTTATCTTTTGAAAAATGAAGAAACAGCTTTTTCTCTTTTTTTTTTCATTATAATCAATTAGGAAAACATTTGATTCATCCCAGATAACATTCAAGCACCTTAGTACTAATATAAAAACAATCTATTTAGAGAGTTTAGAAGCGTCTTTATTGACACCGAAAATGTACACAAATGGATTTGGTTATGAATTCCGACCGAAATTTCAGTTTCGGTTTCAGTCAGTTTTGGTAAAAAGTCAGAGTTTCAGTTTGATTTCAGTTTTGGCCGGAATTAAGAGAAAATTTCGGTGAGTGAACCGAAATTGTACAAGTTGCAATGCACCAATAAGTTTAAAAAACAACTGCTCGATTTTAATTATTAACTCATTGATTAAACTTAAGCCAATTTGAGTACAAATTTTGATGTCATCCTAATAATTACTATGATTTGATTTTTTTTTAAATTGAAGAGGCAATATTATTATATTATTATACAATAATGAAAAAATATATGGGCAACAGCCTAAGATTCCACAGCGAGTTCGTACACTTATGCAGATGAAATATAAAAAAAATCGAAGTTCGTGTTTAGGATAACACTAAATCACAAGAATGCCTAAAAATAAGTGATCAGGAATATGATTTATGACGAGAGAAGGAGAGAGTGTGCGGCTCCAAGCAGTGAATAAGGAACGACTGACAGTTGAAAATCGTAAGTCGTAATTAATGATATTCCTGACTACTTTTTTTAGGCACTCTTGCGGTTTAGTATTCAACATGAACTTCGATTTTTATTACATTACATCTGCATACGCGATAGATGCACAAATTCACGTGAAATCTCGTACTACAATGAGAGCGTCAATACAGAGCGGAAATTGGTGCGCAATTACAATAAGAATTTCAACTAATTCACATAATATATTGTACTACCATGTAGCTACAAAAATTTCCTCGGACGTTTCGGTTTGCTTCAAATCATCTTCAGCAAGTTGTGAAAAATTTTTTTTCAATGTCTTATAATAATAATTCGCAAAATGTTGGATAGATAATTCTCGTCGATGTCTTGACAAATAGTCCGCAATGTTGGAAAGTATTCTACGTGAGACCAGAGGATGAGCATATCTCTACTGTTAGGTTGAGAGTTGCCAAAAAATTATCGCTTCGCTGTTAAGCCAAATGACTAGCTGAAAAAAGCAATGTGCAAATCAATTAATTGCGTTGTTATTAACATATAAGTATATTTATTCAACTCATCCGTCTTCATAGATCACAATCAATTATTCCAAGCGTAATTTTTTAAGAGAATACAAAAATTTTTAAGTTATTGTTATAAAGAGAATAAATTATAAAAAATTATAAAAATTGTTAAAAGTATTATTCAAATGGAAATAAAAAACGTAAACCGTCAAATTTCTTATTCTGAGAGCAACATCCGCACAGATCAATATATGAATGTTATAATGTCAAACTTAGAAATATATAAACGACAATAATTAAAGGAGCTAAAGGCAAATACACAAAGTCGCTAATAAATTTCTCTAGAATGCTCACATACGAGTGATGCAAAAACTCCGTGTCTGATTGGAGATTCAAACTATTGGTTTGGCAATTTAATATTCAACATTTCAGAAATGAACCTTTTGTTCAATTGTCTTTCTATGTCAAGATTTTGACATTATTCTACTCAAATTCATGATTGTAATTCAACCTATGCTGAGTGATGACAGATTCATAAGAAATTTTTTTCTATTAATTTGATTTTTGTGCTTCTTTATTCTCATTTTCAATTATCTGTTTGCCCAACATATAGTAGGTTGCATCATAGTCTCGACAATAATGTAATTTATAGATTCTTATTAGAACTTGAAGAACACAGTTTAACATGAATAAACTCATTAAAATCCATTAAGATAGTCCCTTCAAGTTCTCATCTCTGAAATGTTGAATATTAAATTACAAACCAATAGTTTGAATCTCCAATCAGATACGTAGTTTTTGCATCACTCGTGTGCAAGTTTCTAGAGAAATTTAAATAGGAACTTTGTGTATTTGCCTTTAACTTGTTTAATTATTATTTTTAACAGTGACATTATAACAGTAATGTATTAATCTATACGGACGTTGCTCTCAGAATAAGAAATTTAATAGTTTATTTTTTTACTTTCATTTGGATAACATTTTTAATAATTTTTATAATCTTTTATAATTTATCTTTTTATAACAATAACTTAAACATTTTTGTATCCTCTTATAAAATTGACGTGTTACGCTTGGAATAATTGATTATGATTTATGAAGACAGAGAGTGAGTTGAATAAGTACACTTATATTTTAATAACAACATGATTGTGCATCCATAGAAGTATCTTGTCTTATATATTTCTACCGTATACTATAACATCTCGTTACGAACACATGATGGAAGTTACGCAATGTTAAAAAATCGCACACGAAAAAATATTTTTATTCTTAAAGTTTTTATAATCGCATGATCGTCTGAGATATTTAGATTTCTAATCAGATAGTAAGTGTAGTTCTTACTTAATAAAATAAAGTCCAACAGATTTTTTTTTATTTATGTGTCTTATCGTATATTGTGTTTTTGTATTAATGTTTTTAAAAAATGAATGGATGGGGATAGTAGGTTAACCACAGCATGGAACTATATGACTCATTTAGTGACGACTCTTATAGTACTTACTCAAAATTTTATTCTTTTTAAGAGATTTTCCTCAGTGGTAAATGTTATAAATTTAGTTCCTTCATGTCCAATCTCGAAATTTAGGTTTATTCAACGTATTTTTGCACGAAACGAACGAATTTAGCAAGAAGAAGCATTGTTCTGCCGTACGAAGCGAAATATTAATTGTTGAATAAAAAAATTTGAATACGTATTACAATCATTAGTTTGTGATATTACCAACGTTCATGAATTTTCTTTTTTTTATCGTGAAGTATTTTTATTACTATTTTTTGCTTACAGTTTTATTTTATTTAACTTTATATTTAAAATTTTTTGAATCTTTCTATCCGATCTTCCAATCAAATTTAAGTGAACATCTTACGATGGATTTGAGTGAACTCTCCATGGATTAAATCATCGAATATATATGTTTTAAATTTTTTTATGTCTCTGAAGAAAGCTAAAAAATGATTCAAAACATGTAAGCTTGAGATTTTAGATTACAAGTTATTAAGTTTTTAAATACTATTGTATGTTTTCATTTTCCGCCCAACTCCTAAATGCCCTTTCCTTATTCTTTTTAATATAAAAGAATCTTTACTTTTTTTTTATAATTTTTATATGCTTTTATTGTTATACGCTGGCTGTAAGTCATTCTCAACAATCATATTTTCAATTTATTTGTTTTTTTCTGTTTTTGGAACAGAAAAGAACCCGAAGCTATTAGATTGCATAAATTATGGATCAAATTTCGCATTAGTTTAATTAAGAATATTTTACATTCTAGATTTATTAAATATTGTATTAAATGTCGTACAATAACAACATTATTTTAAAATTACATCATTACATTTGCAACGTGTATTAAGATTGATCTCTTTAGTTACAATTCGTCAACAACACAGTTAGAAAAATAACTACGAGCTTTCTTTACATGTAAATGAAACTCGTAGTTATGAACAAAATTAAAAATAATGAATGATTAAATTGAAAATTAAGTTACAGTTACTTAAGTGTGTGTAATGAATGTGTATATATAATAAATTTCATAAATTTTCATGAAAAATACATTAAATTTCATGTAAATGTACATGAATATACTTTTCAGTTATAAATACATTAAATTTAATGTAATGTTATGTATTCAGTTCAAAATGTGTAATTTAAAAGTATATTAAATTTCATAAAATTTTTAACAGTGGATATATAGGATATCTTAGGAATCAGTTCATTAATAACATCTTAAAACTAGAATTAAATGACACTTACAGAAAAACAGATTATTTCCGAATACAATTGTTTCGTCTCTCATGAGAGGTAGCGCATTGCTTCTCTACTTACATCTGCAACTCTTTTTTTAATAAACAAGAAAAATCTTCTTATCTTTTTTTGTATGGGAGAAGGAGGGAATTTATTTAAAATGTCATCGGTTATCTTTGAAACAAAACAAAGAAACAATGAAAACAAACAATAACAACACTATTAGAGCGATTTGTTATTATCACACAATATCTACTGATATTGAGTCAGATTCTCATGATAAATTAACAATTATAAACAAGTTTGCTATCTTTGTATCCAAAAAATATTATTCTCCTTATATGTCATCTAATTAAATTTGTATTGACTCTCAATTTTTCCTTCCTATAATTTCTTTTCCTTCATTTCACCTAGAAACAAATGGCTAATTTATCATTTGTTGTTATATCTAAAAAAAATTTTCTATAATTAGGAGAAAATTTTGCTTTACCATCAAATTATAAACTAAATCTTGTCTTTGATTTTATTAAAAGTATTGAAATACATAAATTACCTATTAATAAACGGATTTCTGTTATGAACTATTCAATTTCTATTTTAAATAGTTTATTTTTATTCAATTTACGAAAGTAAATTTAGACTTATATATAAAAGTATCAGACAGATTTACAAAAAAAGAAAATAACGTTTAAAAATAAAATTTTTAAATGGCTCAATAGAATTAATAATTCAAATATTGTAATAAGTAAGGACTATTTAAATTTAAACGAAATGAATTATATCGGAAATCAAAGTATGTATCTGATTTTGCCACAGTGATTGTTATTCTAATGATATATTATAGATAAAAATATATAATATATAATATATAATAGTAATATTTTTAAATTATTAAATTAAACAATAAAGTTTATTAGGGAACATTTTATTTACAATACAAAATCAAAGACAATCGGTTCCACTCAATAAAGCGAAATATATTAAAAGTATTGAGAATATGTTACGCAACATAAATACATATAAAATAATAATAAAAAATCCATTTAATAAGATGACTAAAGATCTCAAATTTTTACTTCATAAAAGAAACAAAAAAAAGTATATTTATTTATATTGATAAAGTAATATATAATAGAGTTTTAATCTTACATACAGCCTGTGGCACTCCAAAGGTGTATATAAAGAATATAAACCGGGTAATATTTATTGTATAATAAACTCTACAATCAATAGTCCATTACATTAGCGTATTATCTATATAAAATCATTTTAGATAGTATACCAGAGAGAAATTCGTAAAAAGTTTCATAAAAAATAATCAATAGTTAGTTGAAGAATTAGATGGCATTTAATCTGTACAGCACAAATAAATTTATTTCATTAGATGTGATATCACTTTTTACTAATGTTCCGATCGATTTGGCTATAAAATTTTTTTATTGAAATTAACACAAAAATCTCGTACTTTTAAGAGTACTTTTAATAAGCGATTAGATTGGTTCTCAATTCCACTTTGTGTTGAATAAAGTAATTTATAACAAGAAATATATACTTAAATGTAATCATCTTGAATAATCATTTATAAAGAGTATGAAGTATTTTGAACCTCCAATCAATGTATGTTCCATCAGTCCACAGATATCGGCATAAATCAGCTATAACAATCTGGAAGTCCTCGGCTCCTTTCTTGGTTTCGAGAACGTTTGACAAATTTGTTTACTTCGAACACAATTGCGGCCCATTTAGATCATTAAAATCCAGATTTTGCATGCTTACAAAGTAATTTCATACTTCCTCTATAGATATATATTAAGATGTCCAAGTCTTCTATGCCATTGAAAGCTCATGTTAATCTCGCATTTGAACGGAGTGTCAACTGGTTGCACCAATTTATAAATTATTATTGACCGATTTAGCTGCGACTACATCAAGGCTGCTTTCATATGCAGCGTAACTTGCATAAGTATAATTGCGTTTGTGTGATAGAAATGTGACGATATTTCGATGTACACCCAGCAAACGAGAATGGATTGAAATGAATTGGAATGGATTCAGATTTTCAGAAATATTAATTTATGAATATCAAAATGAATGCTTTTCAATCCTGAATGCATTTTTATTCATTTGTAGGAATTGCATGGAACAGATCTTTATGCCTTTCAATCTAAAATTAATATTAACTTTTTTTGTGCATTGTGTTCTGTGAATTGAATACTATTCAATTCAAAATTTTGAATAGGAAATGCAGTTTTTCAATTCAATTGAATCCAATTGAATCCAATTAAATCCAAAAAAAATATTAGCTATTTAAAATACGCATTCAGAAAAAAATTTCAATCCATTTTAATCCATTCTTGTTTGCTAGCACTGCCAGTATATTAAAAATCTACATTATACATAACATATATAAACTATAGCTGTGTTCAATAGAACGTTTATTTTGTAACTGTTGGAAGTTTTCTTTGCATTAATTGGATCATACTTTTAGATCTAAAGGAATGGTTCTATCTCAGCAGACAATCATAAAACAGTTGCAAAACTATTGTGTTCTGCTGAACGCAGCCACTATATATTAATATTTCCTTAATCCTATATCACTATCAAAGAGAAATAATAAAATCAACGTCAATTTGACATGATTTCAACATTGAGCGATGCGGATTACAATATTTCTCGCTGAGCCAATAGCTATATATAGCTATTTCAGTTAAAAATATACAACTCGCGTCGATCGACGTCGAAATCATGTCAAATTGACATCGAATTTATGTCGCTTTCTATGATATCGACTTAGTTGGTGAGGTATCTCCAATGATTTTGATTTTGACAAATATTAGGTGTGGGAAAAAGTTCCCATTACATCTAATGGAAAAAACGCCACGAACTTTTTCCCACACCTAATATTATTCAGATTATGATCCTGAACAACATTTAAGAGGTTTTAGCCGTCGGTTGGATCTTGGACAATGCTAATGCCGACGGTAATTTTCAAATCTTATAATTCGCAAAGTATTCAATGAAAAAATATTTTATTATAGAGTTTTAAAAAAACTATCAAGGTACAATAGTATCTAATAAGCTACAATAATATCTAATAAAAAATGAAGGCTTTTACTTAAAAAGTGATTTTGACAACGCTATTCAAGGTCAAATCAATGATATTATCTGATGTCCCTCTCGAAGTCACAAAACGTACATGAAACATATTTCTGAAATATATTTCGATTTAATGCAGTGTTTCTAAGATATTTGAATGGATCCTTTAAAATGGGATACCCTATATATCATTATACCTTTAGACGAATTTTTAATTGCATTATATTTGATCTTAAACTCTACTTATTTTTCACGACTTACTTTAATGACAATTTTTACAAACAAATTTTTGGCATTCCTATGGGTTCTCCAATGTTCCCTATCATAGCTGAAATAATTTTACAAGCTCTAGAGTCATTATATCTATAGATTACTTAGAAAACTTTCATTCTATTTTAGATATGTAAATGACATTATATATAGTATATTAGCAGCTCTTTCTGACACCTTGAATGATATTCTTAACACTTTCAATTCGGTATAAGATTACAGTTTCCTATGGAAATTGGGGATAATGGGAAATTAAATTTTTTTAGACACTACTATCATTGTTGACGAAAATAAAATAATTTTTTATAGGTATTTTAAACCAACATTTTCAGATAAATTTTTTGAATTTCCCATCCTTTATGTAATAAGAGTAAAGTTATTTATGACGCAGTTGATAGGATTATTATTTCATTCCAAGTTTCAACAAAAAAATTTTATTGATGCTATTCACACTTTTTTTATGACTATCCTCTTTACTTCATTTTTTTTACTGTATAAAAAAGAATTAATTATCATATTCATAATAAAAATCAAATAGATAATAATCTCCATTTCTCATAAAAAAGACAAATTCAAAGATAAATATTTTACTGTACCTTAGATTAAGTCTGTCTCTGAAAAATTTATGCCTATAACTCTCAAACTTGATTGTAAATTATCTTAATCCATTCTTAATACCCAAAAAATTACATAAAAATAAAAGAGATACAAACCATTTCGACTTATATTCCCATCAAGGTGTAGTTTAAATCTTTTTTGAGAATTGAGGCAAGCTATGTTGGTTAGATCAAAAAAAAATTAAAAACTAGATGCTGGATCGACGGCGAATGTAATCGAAATCGACAGACTTTTTTTAATTCCAAATCGATAATATTGACATTTTTTATTTCTTATTATATATTGTTGTGTCTCGCTCAAACGCATTCATCTGTCCTTATCTAACATATTGCAACGCCATCTCTCGAACACCTATTGTTAGACACAATTCTTTTGTTGATCACTTCGAGTCTTCATTTAGTAAGCAAATGTACGTAATTTGTAGATCGATATAAATATCATTTTTTAAGTTCAAAGCTTTCAATCTCAGTTTTTGTAAACTCAGTTTGTGTATGTCATGCGCTGCGTGGTATACTATCATGTGATCCATATGAGCTTTTGTTTTAAGGAAATATCTACATCAGGTGACAGCTCTGACGAGTTGAAAAAAATGTAAGTTTTTTCTGATTTTACAAAATATGATAAAAATTCTTTTACAAGATTAAAGTAGACGCAAAATTTGGCTGTAGTGCAATATATTTTGGGTAAAACTCCTGTTTAGGAACCTTTTCTGATGACTTTGATCTTGATATATGTTATCAAGGTTATGACCTTAAGTGACCTCCAACGGCCAAGATTTTGGCCGTCGCTCGTCCTTAAAAAGTTATAAACAAAAAAAATTTGAAAAATAAAGTCTCTTTTTTTCTACTATATGAAACAAAAATTCTCTATTTTAAAATATATATTATTTTCCACGAGAAGCGACTGTCATCCCCCTCCCTTCCTGCAAAGGAGCATGTCGTACGTAATTGAGACTGATTTTACATCGCGGACTTAATATTTTATTTAATTACATCTTTCTTGCACAAATAAGAAAATAACTCGTCGTAATTATCAATCAAATAGAAATTCGTGAAGCTGCATGTTGACGTGTTGGAAATCCATCAACTATTGAATACAAGGAATGTTTGAAAACTTTGATCAGTTATTTCTTTATTTTACTTAATACATTTTTGTATATTAACAGATTTTTTTTCATTATTTTATTCTATTGACTACATATAAGATTATTGACTGTTATGAACTCTATATTGACATTACCATATTATCATGTCATCGAATGTTGTACTGCGATTCTCAGAAATTGTGACTGATACTGAAATATTACATGTTTTTACATCGAATCATGTTTTTGGATTATCTTAATCGAAGTCTGTATAATTATATACTCGTACTTTTTTATATATTTACATATTTATTTGATTTAATAAAGAAAGATAAAAAAATTGATTAAAAATAAAGATGTTCTTTAATAGAGAATATTTTCATTTTTAATTTATTTTATCATTAATATTATGATATCACTTAAGATTAAAGGTTGAAACGTATAACTAATTTAATATATATTTCCGTAAAAAATATCCAGCGTTTGGCTTTAATTAATCCTTATTTGTTAGAAAATAACATTGTACGTTTATTAAGCCGACACAACCATTTCAGCATAATCGAATAAAAATTGCACAGAAATTTAATGCTTTCTTGTTTCTAATTTGTTACTCTATTCCCGATTTTGTTGCTCCAGCCAAAAAAACAATGGTTGTGCTAGCATAAGAATAAAGTTAGTCACTCAAAAAAATAAAAAAACTTAAAAAATATGGCACATTCTTTTTGTGCTAATTTGTTGTTAATTAATTGCTCACTTCCCGATATTATTGCTCCATCCCTCGAAAACCCTTAGGTACTCTAAGTCAGCACACCACCTATAAATTGTCAATTCTCGAAATATTTCGACTGATTACGGTTCTCTGATTTTGAAAAAAAAACAAGTAAACCAGATTTTGTTACTTTTTGTTGTAGAATAAAAACATATTGAAAAAATGATATTGTTAAACAATTATCTATAAATAATCAGAACTGCACCGATAGGCGTCGCAGCATCATGACTAAAAGTTTTATATACAGAATATGTTGCTCGCATGAAATTTCGCATTTGGTTATCAAATTGTTCAAAACACCATGTAAATCGAAATATATCGATATTCAAATTCGCTAACTATGACACATGAAAAACAATTAGTTTATTCTGTCTGTTTCAGCGCCGTGCATTAAGAGCTCATAAATTTTGTTAAAACAATTTATTGCCCGCATGATTTTGGTATCACAATGTTCCTAATATGTACAATCGAAATATACCCATTTTCGATTTTGTTGCTAACTGATACAAAGAAAACGATTAGTTTATCCGAAGGAGCACTCTTGCTGAGCCCTATATTCCATTAAACATTGCTTAAAAAAATTATTGCTCGAATGTTTTAGATAACAAAATATTCCTCGATATTATTAAAGTATATTGATTTCTGATTTTATTGCTAACTCTATTTTTTCATTGCTAACACGTGAATAATTATACAGTATAGAAATAAAGTTCTGGCGCAGACGCCGATCCGGATAAACTAATTGTTTTTCTTGTGTCAAAATTTGCAACAAATTGGAAATGGAAATATACTTTGAGAGTCTATGTTACAAGCAACATTTAGGTACTAAAAACATTGGAGCAACAAATTCTTTAAGCAATGTTTAGAGAGTAAAGTGCCCCAAGAGGGCACCGATCCGGATGAACTAATTGTTTTTCTTGAGTCAGAGTTAGGAATAAAATCAGATTCGTCGGGAATCGCGAGAACAAAATCAGAGAACCATAATCAATTGAGATATTTTAAGAATTAACACTTTATAAGTGGTGTGCTGACTCGGAGTTACTAGGAGTGATTTTTGAGAGTTGGGGATAGAGCAATAAATCGGAAAGTGAACAATTAATTAGCAACTTAGCATAAAAGAATATGCCGAATTATTTAAGTTTTTTTTATTTTTTGAGTGGCTGTGCTAACTTTATTCTTATGCAGTTATTGTTTTTTTAGAATTGACTGGAGCAACAAAATCGGGAATAGAGCAACAAATTAGCAACAAAAAAGCACTAAATTTCTGTGCAACTTTTAGTCGATTGTGCTGAAGTGGCTGTGTCAGTTTAACAGACGTTATCATTATTTTTATTCGTGCTGACAAAAGCAACATTACTGTTGCAATTAGGGGAAACCGACCATGGGTCATGAATTACTATGAGTCATCGATTGACATAAATGGAATGTTTAAATTAATACTACTGTTACTTGTACAATATTTATATAATATATAATTACATGTACAATACGATTATTATTTCGTTGCCCATATTTTTTATCTAAGTGGCAGTGATTAAATTCCATCAAAAAAATATCGATCATTTATGATTTTCATGGTGCAATAGTAACTTTTTAATCGCATAAAAATATTTTTTATAAATATTGTTTTTGTAGTAGAAGATACATATATGAAGATAAGTGCAAGTTTCTGCATATCTTTTTTCGACTACGTTACAACAATCTAACATTTACTTTTTATAATTTTCTATTATAATGTATTAAAATGTATAATTAAATGCATAATTGGGGTATCATGGATCATACATTAAATATTCATGATGAAACAGGACAATACAGAAAGTATATGTACTACAAGAACAGTTTATACTTCTAAGCAATTAATTTTATTTTATTGTAATAAATTTTTTATCTTATATTAATGGTTATTTCTCATTTGTTTTCTTATAATTTTCTATTTTATTATTTAATAATTATTAATTGTAATTAATATTTCATTATATTAGTGACTATGCTAAGAATGTGTATTATGTTAATTGAAAATACTAATGTTAATTGAAAACATTATATTAATTAAAAATATTTTTCAACTTTCGTCATTATTTCTTGCATAATTCTACTATTTTGTGTGTGATTTATTTGTGTGTGATATATTATATGTGTATGAGGCATGAGTCCATTTCTTAAAAAATATATATATTTTTTAAAATTAATAAATATTTACTAAATATATCTACTTATTAAATTTTAAAATATGCATTATGTTTTAATTATTTAAAAAAATGATACAACAATTTTTATATTTAGATACACTTTGAAGAGTTTGAATTTTTGTGACTCATGGTCTCTTCTATATGTTTCAAAGGTAAGCGTAACTAAGATATAGGTACTTATGAAATTATCAAAAAAGTTCCTACTAAAAATTTTATAACATGTTTATAATGCCGATAAAATAGTGAGATGCAGATTATATTTCAATTTCTACATACCGAATGTTGTTATGCAGTGACGAAACACTTCCGAGAGCTTGTGTCCTTCCGAAAATGAAAGACATAGATAAATCAGATTGTCTATTCCGTATAATTGTCTGTTCAATAAATAATCCTTTGTATTCTTTGGCAGTCTTTCTACATAAAATAATTGTAAACACGATACCCCTAAAGCTGATAGCCATATGAAAAATAACTTTCGACTTGTTAATAAACTCAATGATACTCATTTAAATGATGATTATTTTTTAATTAGATGTATGGTTATGCTCTTTACAACAACCCGATTGATTATGTAATAGATTATATAAATGATAATTGATAGTTTATTTCCAGAGATTGTTGTTTACTTTAAGAATTTATTTTTGCTGTCCAATTTGTTTTAAATTCAATTTTTTTTTACTTTTGACAGTGTTATTTATAAACAATTTTGAAACTCTCAAAGGCTTGCCAATATTGCATATCTTGTTGCAAATTTTGTTTTAGGAGAGTTTAGGAGGAAAGCAGACTTTTAGCATCTATTCGATTCCTGTTGCCTTTTTATACAATAAATACGTGGATGATCTAATTATGATAGTTTCTACAACTATGATTAATACTTATTCTTAATGCTTTTAATTCTTAGCATCTAAGGATTCAGTTTACTATGGAAATCGGAAAGAACAGATTGAATTTTTTAGATGTCACCCTCATTATTAACGATAATGTTATTGAGTTTAATTGGTACCATAACTAATTTTCTCTGGGACATATTTGAACTTTTTATCTCATCACCCGATTACATAAAAAAGAGGAATGATTACTGGATTAGAATAATTTTGTTTTCGAATTCTAAATTCCATTTAGAAAAATTATGTTTGGTAATAAAAATATAGTAAAGGTATTATGAGAACCTTCAAGAGACAATTTAATATCTAGCATATTGAAGAATAAAAAAATTTTACATTCCATTTCATACCGTTTGATAAATTTGTTGAAATTTTATGTATTTTAGTATTAAAATTGATTATTTTAATGCAAACGTTGAAATGGTGACGGATGCTCTTATACTTAATTTTTAATTGCCGTTTAATTTAGCCTACACATGTCGCATCGCAATCATGACATGATCTGAAGACACTGGTAGTGTCTTGGCGCTACCAGCGTGGTATTTTATACACGACTTCATGATGAAACATATGATCCAATATATCTTTACCTCTAGTTACATATTTTTTTAGTGTTTGGAATAGTAAAAGCTACTTTTTTTATGAACTATTAACTTTCGATAAGAATAATTCGGAGATAGTTTTAATACAAGATACAGTAAAATATAGGTCATTGTTTAATTGTTTATGTCGTTGAATATAGTCGATATTTAATTTTAGTGATATTTAATTTTAGTGTTAACAGTTCGAAAGGATAAAGAATAACAATTATTTAATAAGATATCAATCAATTCTGTAAAATTATTTTGGTGGAATAATTGGGATGAGATAAGAGTATTATTCTGTCAACCAAACCTTTTTTAGATCACACCTTTTTTATGACAAATTGAGTGTTGAGTATTGTGATAATTTAAAAACCTGGCTGAAAAGGTTGGTTTTTTTCGTACCAGTCGAACGTAATATTGTCTGTATTATGATCTCTACATCCAAGAAACTCAGTCTGTCACCAACTTCCATAGAATTGTAATCATGCAATGCATTGAATGTATTTAAAATTTTATCCAGATGTTATTCAAGAACGGCTAATAAAATATCATTTACATACAACACTTAAAATAAAATTTCAACTGACAAGGCAACGGACTAATTGCAATGTCTTCAAAATATTCTAAGATAATATTTGCAATGATTGATGTGACATGTGATGACAAAGAAGACCTTATAGGTGTACTACCTTAGGTCCTAAATATTTGTTTGTAAAATTTTTTGTTAAAAGTGAACACAGTTGAATTTAAAATTAATCGATATATAATGAATTCTTTTTTGGATATAAGGTATATAAGCTTAAATCCGCTGTTTTTTAGTTAGCAAAGTACTTGCCCTCGCTAACTATACATTTTTCCCATCTTTCGGACAATTTGTATACCACGCCAAAAAAATTCCTCATCTTTCGAGGCAAACCACTCATCAAGCCATTTTCGGACGTCTTCGTAAGAATCGAAGTGCGAGCGCGTGGCCTATCGACGAAAACAGGTGATAATCAGAAAACGCCAGGTCTGGTGAGTAAGCGGGATGGAATAACACTTCCCAGTTGAGTGTCTCCAAGTAGTTTTGGCGTGTGCGATAGTGCGTTGTCGTGGAGGAAAATCAGCTTGTCATGTCTTTCTCGATAATGCGCTTTTTTTTCACGCAGAGCACGATGCAATTTGATCAGTTGTTGGTGGTAGCGGTGAGCATTAACAGTTTCACCAGGTTTTAATAGCTCGTAGTAGACACCCTCCTGATCCCACCAAACGCACAGCATCGTCTTCCGTCCGAAGCGATTTGGTCTTGAGGAAGATGTTGATAGTTGGGCGGGATCAACCCAAGATTTCTTGCGTTTAGGATTCTGAAAATAGATCCACTTTTCATCGCCTGTCACAATCCGATGCAGGAATGACTTTCTTTTTTGTCTGGCAGAATTTGGCATGTGTTTTGGCTTCATCTGCCTATCGTTCAGTTCATGCGACATCCATTTTCCGATCTTTTGAACCTTCCCCATGGCATGTAACCGCATGGAAATGGCTGCTTGAGAAACACCCAATTGCTCGATACATTTTTTGCGATTGGATATCGTCCAAAAGAGCTTGCAATTGACAGTCCTCAATCTTCCTGGGCCGATTTTCACGCTTCTTGTCACTCAGGTCAAAATTGTCGTCATTGAACCAGTGAAACCAATCTCTGCACGTTGTTTCCGATAAAGCATTGTCGCCATAGGCCTCCATAAGCATTCGATGCGATTCGGCAGCCGATTTCTTCAAATTGAAACAGAAAAGCAAAGCTTCCCGCATATGCTTTTTTTTTAGCAAAAAACTAGACATGATTACGAAAGAAAAAATGTATGTTGTTGTATGAAATTGCTGATGATGTGTACTAGTTAATGTTGACAGATGTCAAACACATAAAAAAAAGTGTGTTGTGTGCTCAGGGTAGCTTTGTACGCTCACTAATGCCACCTATGAGTAAACAGCGGATTTAAGCTTATACACCTGGTATTAATGTTTTTTGAGATATATTTTCATATATTGCAAGTACTTGAAATAGCCAATTCTGTGAGCACTATAGTAAATAATGAGATAACGTTTAAAAAAGCCAGATTTTATGTTAGGCTCAAAATAATTATCATCTAGGTCTTTTACGAGATGAAAACCATTTTCAACGTGCTTCAGGTATGCTACTCTTAGTGATATTATGTAAGTATCACGAAAGTTCATATAATGGGCTGTTAATCGAAAACATAATTATTCTTAAGAGGATATTAACTAACCTTTTCAGGTTTTTAAATTATCATTCTCAATACCCAACTTGTTAAAAATAATAAATTAATTTTATGAATCTTTGGTACGCTCTAGGAATATTCTTATCGTTAACAATCTTTTGTAAGTGGATTTATCTATAATTCACCTGTTTCTCCATCTAACTAGAAGGTTTCACAAATCAGCAGTAAATTTTTCTATGGGGGTCCTCATCAATTGTTTGGTGTATTTATATCAAATAAAATTAATTCTATTTTTTCGCTATAGTTATTCCTATTTAATACCACCATCGCGTTACCCTTATCAGCTTTCGTAATTAATAATTCTGGATGATTTTTTTATAAAACCTTTTTTGTTAGGTTTAAACATTCTATTATATTTTTTTTTATTTTTTATTTCTTTATTATGCAAAGAACCATTTTGAACGAATCTATTAATGATAGAGACAGACTGACTCCTAATCCTGATTGATTAATTGTAAGCAACTTGCATTGACTTGTAATCTTTCTTTTGAAAATTTTAATTATAATTTATTGAGATTATATTTTATTGTGATTATATTTTTAATTTATTTACATTTAACACAGATATTGTAATGCATTTTTTTATATGCAAACTTGTTTACAATATCTGTGTTTTCACTAAATTCTCAATTTTATTGATTTAAATAGTGATTTATTTATACTAGTAACAAATTATTTTGTTATATCATACACATATTTAGTTGTTCGTATTGAACCAACTAATTTAGTTATATGAAACAAATTTCATTTTTCAACAAATTTCTTTTTCAATGTATTTTTTCATTTCTGACATTAAAATCTAAGATGGTAATGATAGTAGCGAGAGTAATAAAGAATAAACAACTTAAGTGCTAACAGAACAAATAAATATAAATGCATATTAACATATAGGTTTTTTGTTTACACCTATCTTTTAATTTTCGCAACATGAGAAAGACATTGATGCGATGAAAATTTGTCAAATTATAACATGAGTAAATCTCACAATGTCTGAGATTCATCGTTAACACAAACAGCCTTTAGGCAACCAAGCCTATTTAGTACACGTGTCCTCGTACATTAAATCGCGGCGATCCTATTTGTGACGATTGAAGGGTGAGCAAAAGAGACAGAAAGAAGACACAAAAATCAAAAGAGAGGGGCTGAGGTCGGAACAAAGGGCCAGCACACTTCGCCACGTGACTGCCGGTGGTACGACTTCGGGGCTGTAAGTACAAAGCTTCATCACTCTCTTTTTCTCTTTCATTTTTTCCTTATCTCTTTCTTCTCTTACCTACTTTTTCTCATTCTCTATCTCTTTTCATCTTTCATATATAGATTGACCGCAATTTGATGCAATGTCACACATGCACATTGCGCGGCATTTGCAGCAAAGAACGTCGATTGCATTGCTTTACATGTTTTATTTTTGTTCACTCATTTATTTGTTCACAAGAAGAAGCTCATCTTTTGACTACTGAAGAATCTAATTAAAGAATACTTTTATTAGTGTATTGAAATATGTGAAAAAAAACAAAAAAAATGTTTACTATTTTGCGCAATTAAAAATAGGATCGATATGTAGTACTTATTTGTCCTGTCATCTCTCGGGATTAAATAGAGCGAATTAAATCAAATAGAAGGTAAATCCTTTATCGAGTTTTTCAATAAATTAATGAAATATTAATTAATAAAAATCTGTAAATCCGCGCCGGCGCAATTCAGCGAGTAGAGACTGCTCGGCGTCACCGAACTATTGTATGATGAACATGGCGAAACACAGTCGCGAAGAGCATGCTCCCAACATAATAACTCACATGTTTCTTGATTGAAATAAATTGCTGAAATCGTTGAAATTGACTATAAAATTATTGAAATAAGATACGAAAATGACTGAAATGTTTGAAATTATTGAAAACATTTCAACATAAATAATACTTTAAATATTGAAATACTATTAATTTTAAAGATAATGAATGAAAATAAACAAAAAAGTAATGAAAAATAATAAAAGCTAATACAAATATATTTAATATATTTATACAGATGTACAGAGAAATTGAATAATAAATTATATTGATTACAAATCCTAAAAATAATATACTGAAATGCTGAAATATTATCTATGTATGAAAATGTTGAAACAAATTAAAATCTAAGAAAAATTAATATAAAATATTTGAAAGGTAATGACATTGAAATAAAGTATAGGGAAAACCGGGGGTTGGCAATTGAATATAGAGAATACAATAATCGAGGCTACAAACAAAACAAAACACGCGAAACACGCGAGACACGCGTTTGTAAACGTGTCTGAGCACGCAGCAGCGACTGCCGCTAAGTCTGCTGTAACATCTTATTGCGAACACATCTATAATAGAAGTTATGCCACAATTTTAAAAAATCGTACACCTAAATAAATATTTTTATTCTTAAAGTTTTTGTTTTATAATCGCATGATTGTCTGAGACATTATTTAGATTTCTAATCAGATAGTAAGTGTAATTAATTCTTACTTAATAAAGAGACAGATTTTTTTTTATTGTGTCTTTGTTATCGTATATTGTTAATGTTTTTAAAAAATAAACGGATGGGGATAGTAGATTAACCACAGCATGAAACTATATAACTCATTTAATGACGACTCTTATAGTACTTACTCAATTTTATTTCTTTAAAGAGATTTTCCTCAGTGATAAAGATTATAAGTTTAATTCCCTCATGTCCAATCATTTCGAAAATTAGACTTATTCAACGTGTTTTTGCACAAAATGAACAAATTTTGTAAAAAGAAATATTGTTTTGCCTTGCGAAGCGAATGTTTGTTTAAAATATATTTTTATAAAAATTTTATTAATATGTAGTCAAAGATGTAGCTTAAAATACATTAATCTTTATTTTAATAATCTTAATTGAATTACCCTAGTCTCGGGGCTAATTGAATCAGATAGAATGATTAGAAAAATACATTTTTTTCATAGTTATTAGTTTCCCCTTATTATTAAAATATTAGATAATCAAATGTAATAACTGATGTAGAATTCATTTTTTTGATATATCTCTTAATTTCATCTATAAAAATTCGAAAAATGAATATATTAATCCCTCTCTCCTACATTTTTATAGATTTATAGATTTATTAATTTTATAGATTTATTAATGAAAGTTAAATAAAAGAACAGTAGAATGTTGGAATTAATAATTAAAAAAATACTCTATAACTATCTACAAAATAAGGAAATCAATTTGCAACAGCGTTAAATTCATCTATTAAGTGTACAACTTGGCTTCCGCCGTTTTTTTTCCGAAATTCGAGGCTTTATTGTAAAAAACTAGTTATACATTTATGATTCAAAATATTGTCCATCGCTGGCCACT
>NW_012130093.1:1936896-1960489 GCF_000143395.1 Atta cephalotes | reverse complement strand
TCACCATAAATATTTGAGAGCATTCGATGAGCCTTAGCCGCAGATTTCTTCATATTGAAGCAAAAAATTAAAACCTTCCGCAAATGACGAGAATTTGGCTCGTAAACTGACATTTTCAATCGAGAATAACTTTATGATGCAGACACAAATCGACTAATGTTTCTATGGGGTTATGTTGACAGATGCCCAAGTTTATTGTATGACGTCTATGATCTGTTTATTTCGACCACCACTTACCGCTAAAGCCATCTATAGAAAAACGGCGGAAGCAAAGTTGTACATCTAATATAATAAGAATTCCGCTAGATGTTGTAGATACTCATATGCAAAATCTAATTGTGCTCTCTATATAATCAGGTCTATAACCGAAGCTCAGATCATCTGCATACATGTCAAGTTTACACTTTTACACAAAATTATATACGATTTTTGCATATATTTTAGTATATGCATTATATTTTAGTATATGCATTATATTTTTGTGCCAACGCGAATCTAAATTTAATTTGGCTCTAAAAAGAAAACGCATGAATATTTTTCAAAGTTTATGGCTTTATTGGAAAGGTAGTACATTGCCATTAAACATGAAATACAATTTCATTCAAATGACTTCCACGGCAGGCTGCACAATACCCCATTCTATCAACCCAATTTTTCAGTACATTTTCCACTGTATGGGCGCGTATTTCATCGATGGTAACTTTGATTTCATGTTTTAATTCTTGAATCGTTTCTGGCTGGTTAGCGTAACATTCATCCTTGACGGTTCCCCATAAAAAATAGTCCAGCGAAATCAAATCGCAGCTGCGAGGTGGCCAATTGACATCAACATTTCAGCTGATTATGAGATTTTCGAAGAACAGTGCGCAAAGATTGTAGCGTTGGCTGTGTGTGGCAAGGTGCGCCATCCTGTTGAAACTAAATGTCGTCTGTGTCCTCCTCTTCAAATTTGGGAAGTAAGAATTCGTTTAGCATGGCGCGATAGCGCTCACCATTGACGGCAGCTTCTTGTTCATTTTCGAAGAAAAATGGCCCAATGATGCCGCCGGACCAAAAACCACACCAAACAGTCATTCGTTGTGGATGTATCGGCTTCTCCGTCGTGCGGATTCTGTGACCAAATACAATTCTGCTTGTTCACATAGTCACCGAGGTGAAAATGAGCTTCGTCAGAAAAGATGATTTTTCGGTAAAAATGCTCATCTTCAACCAAGAGTTGTTGGGCGAACCGAAAACGCATCAGATGGTCATGCGACTTCAATTCTTGCACTAATTGAACTTTGTACGGCTTCATCAAACCGAGATCTTTATTCGAAATTCTTCTGAAAAAGAAGTGAAATGTTCAAGTTTTGAGAACGATGGCGAGTTGATGTTGATGGTTGTTCAAGCACACTCTGAGCAACAGCAGCAATGTTTTCGATTGACCTTATTGGAGCATGTGAATGAGTTGCTTTATCCAGTAAGGATCCAGTTTCCCGAATTCGCTTCACAAATTGATCCACAAACTGCGTTTAAGACATTTCTTTTCTACTAAATTTTCCACATAAATTTCTTACAGTTTGGGTTGAAGACTCACCAATTTGGAAGTAAGTTTTCAATATTTCCTAATTTTGTTCAAGCGATCCATTTCGTAAATGTCAAACGAAAAACTAAATTTCTGATACGTCATAAATATTATTACGCCTTTCAAACTCAAAATAACCGATAGTTGAAAACTCCAAACATTAGATGACCCACCCTGTATTTTTTGTTGAATTATTTATAGAATATGATTGAATAATAACGAAATATTAAATCTCAACACTGAATTAAAAACGTATATATAATAAAAATTTGATTAATAAAAAATTCATTAAAATTAAAAACAATTAGAAGTTCAGAACAAGGCTAATGAAAGTTTAACGTTGATGTAAGAGCGAAGAGTTAGGAGATACAAATAATATTCAGGTGTTGGTGGTTATCTTCATTTATTATATCGAATGTTTCGGCTCTTTAGAGTCATCTTCAGCGAAAAAATAGAAACATAATATATCGTTAAAAATAAGTTACAGATTAACAGAAATGCAATAATTGTAAGAAGATCACCTAAACTGGTCAGTCATATTGAAAATGGTTTTCATACAAAATAGTTTAAATACAAAAAGGCACTGTTTTAGATAATGACATGATTTTAATTTCCCTCGACGTAATTTCATTGTTCACCAACATTTCACATTAGATTTAGCAAGGAAATGTGTAGCCAAGAGATGAAAGATCGATGTTGATTCCGAAGAAAGAATTTTTGAATGCTTTGGATTTTGTTTGGATTCAGCGTATTTCACTTTTAATGAGGACTTTTTTAAGCAAAAATTTGTACTCCAATAGGCTCACTTCTTTCTCCGATTATCGTTAATATTTTAGAATTCTAACTTATGATGAAGGATCTAGAAGTGGATGCATTGAAGAATTCAGGTATTTCCATCCCGTTTTATTTTAAGTATGTAATGACATCGTTATGGCTGTACCATCTAGCGAAATTGATAAAGTACTCACAAATTTTAATTCTTGGCACCTAAGGTTACAGTTCACGATGGAAGTGGCAATAGAATTAATTTTTTAGATTTTACAATCATTATTAATGAGAAAAGAATGTTAGAATTCGACTGGTTTCACAAGCCTTTTTTCGACGTTATTTGAATTATCTTTCAACACATCCAAGTTCTCAAAAGAAAGGCGTAATAACGGGAATGGTTGACAGATCAGTATTACTTTCAAGTCCGAAATTTCATTATAAAAACATGAAGTTTATAGTCAATACTTTATTAAATAATGACTATCCGATTGACTTTATTTTCAACACCATTAATTCATGTTACTTTGTCACTTTGTAATGTTCATGTTACTTTGTCACTTTGTAATGTTCAATTTCAAGCACATCAAGATGAATTGATACGATATTAATTTAAGGAACGACTTATTTTACTTTATATCTTATAAAAATTGTGAATCAATGTTTGGGAATTTCTTTGTTTCCCATTGAGATGAGTCACACGTTTATTACTGATTTCATAATTATTGAACTAACAGTAAAATTGTAATAATTTATGGTATAAGCGTGTAATTATTGAATTAACAGTAAAATTGTAATAATTTATATAGCGCATTGATTATTGCATATCCTAATTTTTCACTCTTATCAACGTTAAACTCTCATTAGTTTTGTTCCGAATTTCTAATTATTGATTTTAATTATATATATTGTTATAGATTTTAATTATATTGTTATTGTTTTTAAGATTTCTAGAGTCCTCATTTTTAGAGTTTTAAAGTCCTTATTTATATATTTATATATTATATTTACATAATTGTTCATTAAAATTCATTAAAATTGTCCAATAATTCTAATAATTTTATCCTCATAATAAGTTACATTTTATAAAAGGATGAATATGAGTTCTAAAACTATTATTAGAATTCATTATAACAATGAATATGTGCATTGAAACAATTACTAAACATTACTCTGACATTCACTCTTAAAACATTTTCTTTAATTCATGTAACGAAGTATTGAGTATTGAGCCAATGTGCAGACTTGTCTTATTTATTTTGTCTTATTTATTTTATCAACTAATAAACATTTACGTTAACATGTGAAGATATATTATATGTGAGACATTCTTTATAAATCGAATGGAATCGTCAAAATTATGGGATCACATTTTTTATTTGTTTGAAACTTTTTTGATTTTATTACATATTATATTTTATGTTTATTGTTTCATAATGTTTATATTTATATTTACTATTTAATATTTATGTTTATAATGTTTATATTTATGTTTATATTGTTTATATTTATACTAATTTCGTGCAAAAAAAATAGCTAGCAATTTATTTCGCACCTTACTGATATTATACAGTGAAAAGTAATTTGCCAGCAAAATATTTTTCGTTGAACGAAATTTATATAAATGTAAATATTATGAAACAATAAATATGAGAAATGTATAATAATACATATTATAAAATAATGACATAGTTAAATAAGTAAATGGTTGTTAAATAAATAAATTTATATTATTTGAGTTTTAATATAATTATTTACTTCTTTAAAGTAACATCAATACGTATTTCTTTTCTTATCTTTGATTCATTAACCTGTAATTGTTATGACCGCAATCATATATTTTCTTTATTTTATATTATTTACATTGTTATCATTGTTATTATTATATCGGAATGACATCATATTAATAATAATTTTATTATAATCATTATTTTAGGAAGTATAATAAATGAAAGTTGATTATCATCTTTTTAAATTTCTTTTAGTCTCTCGCACAATTACTGACGGATACAGTACGACGGCAACGAAGCGAACTCAGTAGCTAACGCTCGGCCGCTCGCCCTTCGTGCCGCTCGCCGCCACCGTAGAAATTATTTTTTTCCACGCAGATAATATCAAATAACCATTCTAAAAAAATATGATTTTTATAGAAAATTTAACGAGAAATCTAATTTTTTTTAATTTTTATTTTGGTGGCCTTGACAGTAAAATGATTTTAAATATTTTAATTGCTTATAATAATCATATTTAATTGTTTGTAATAATTAATTTAACAACAATTATAATAATAATGAATACATAAATGTAGATAATTCTTTTATTTTTAAAATGAGCCCAATTTATACTCTATAAGATGAATAGAAGTTGTCGCTAAGAAGTTATTGTGAAATAATCGACGAATTTTAATCTTCCGTAGTTTCGAAAATATAAATAATAGAAAATTGACCAAAAAGAATTGCCAATGTACATATCGACTTATATAAGAAATGCGTAAAAAAATTGTGTAGTAAATAAAAAAATGTTATTCCATACTAAGTGTTCGATTTGTGAAAGAATACCTTATAGATGTCAATCAACTGCACATAACATGGTTACCATATAGTCTCAAATCGAAACAACTACATAATTAAAGTTAAATGGAATATTTTGTGACAGGAATATTTTGTAAATTGAAATTTGAATCAAACAGAAAAATTTATAACATACCTTGTTCCGGAACAATTAAATAATTGTAACTAACAGTTTTAACATTGTAATATTTTCCAAAAATAAAGTAATATTAATCTTTACGCATAGCTGAGTGCTATTCTTCAACTACAAGTCGAAGTGTATCCGCAAATTAACTTCATTTTAGAATTAGGAAATAAAAAATATATTTTTTTCTGAAAATTATGTACATAAATTTGCATTAACAGTAAATTTGTGTTTTTAAAGCAGACAATTTTTGTTTTTAAAGCACTAAATTTATGTTTTAAAGCAGTGAATTTGCTAATAGCCAAATTCGGAGAGGCTGGTTCCGACTTCGACGCCTCTGGATTCTTCTGCTCCCTGTGCGAGGGACGTAGTTTGGACAAGTGTCTGTCTTGCGCGTCGACGACTGCGACTCGGCGATGGGTGCGGATCTCGTGGCTGAGGAGAGTGATTCGCTAAAGACACTGATTTCTTTGCTCCTGCAGAAGGTCACCAATATCGAGACCACGCTGCAGGTTCTAATCTTGATAAAGAGCAGTTATCCTCTCTCGAGCTTAATGTGCAGCACTTTTTCTCTCTTTCACATCTCTTAGTGACCTCTCAGCAAGGACCAACAATCTCTGTTCTGTCACACGGCAGCTCCAGGATCAACAAACGGGCATAGTTGAGTGTGTCCGTGCTCTTGAATTGAATGTGGACAAGGTGGAATCCCCGGTAGTGGCGGTTTCGATCTGGAGGCGCATTTGAAGGAGCTGAGATAAGCTCAGCTGAGATTATTTTTCACGGAATCGCGGAGCTCCCCAATGAGGATCCTCGTGCTGTTGTGGCTGCTATGCCTCGGCCCTTCGTGTCCCCACTGCGGCTAGTGGCATCGTTTCTTGCTTCAGGATCTCGGTCATAGGCGGCCGATCTCATTTTCTGATTGACAAACTGTCGTCGAGAGAATCTCTCAGCAGATGGATTAGCTGCAAAAGAGCGAAGAAAACGTTTGAAGATACAGAGGTGGCGACTGAGCTGACGGGTTCGCGGATCGATGTCAACGAGCGGTTATCTGCTTCAACGGCGGATTCTAATCGAGGCGCGATGTGCGGTGAGAGAGGATCTGCTGCATGGATAGGGAACGGTTTCTATGTACGGTGCCATCCCAGCGCTCTATCCATCAGGTTTAGAAATGTTGCGTACCTGGACGGCATGGGATCACGGCGGGGGTTTCAACAATCATCCACATCGGATATTCTATAACTCTTCAGGTAAACAATCGTGTACTGCCTATACAATGCTGGCGGTCAGAGTACCGTCTGGCAGAGTGATTGCTCTTCTATCTAATCAGCCTGAAGATTAGGAATCCTCTCTGGAATGTCCTTCCTTGATGACTGCTGTGGTTACTGGGCTGCTTTTGAGGTCGACCTCGTAGTATGATACCAGCCAGTGGTCGTGGTACCAGCCCTGATAGGAAGCAGGCACGGCGGATGAATTGATGTCATTCCAGTACTCGGATATACTGTTTCTTTTGGTGCGTTTTGTGACACTCTTTCTTCTGCTGCACTTCGCTTGTGTCACGTGAAGTGCCAGTTTCCTTTTTCCCTCACTTCGCTGAATTTTTTTATCACTTCTTATCATTCTCTTATGACTTCTCACGGAGTATGCCTTGTCGGAGATATGGTTAAAGCCTTACGTTCTCGATGATGGGTTTGTCGACCTTTTCGGCTACGGACTCGATATGACAGAGTAAGAAGAGGCGGGGGAGGGATTGGACTTTACCTGCATGACGGCCGTAATGCGAGAATTCTTACTTTGTCACCTGAGCTTTGCTGCGGTCAACCGAATATCTACTGATGAGTGTTACTATAGTGCAGGGGAGGAGAGCAAGGAGTCGGCCTCTTTTTCTTGTATCGATCTCCCAAAATGGGCTCGCGATGTTTTAGGCGAATTTTGAGCATCTCCTCCACTCTTGTCCTTTGGCGATTGTCAGACAATTTTAATATGGACCTAAATAACCAGTTTGATGCGGACTCCTTACAGGATTTTTGTATCATCTCATCAATCATCTCTATATACCTTTTTCAGATACACATCATACCACAACTTCTCACACTCGCATTGATCATTGCTTTGTCAATGATCAAATGTTAGTTAAATCGACAGCAAACACTCTCCTTTTAATGCACGATCTCATCAAGATCTCTCATGAGTATCAATATCTCCGTCTCTCTCTCTATTCGACTAATCATTTTGATTCGCGATTACTCTTTTTAATTCGGAGGCATTACAGTCCTATATATTAGCGGCCTGAACTAAACTGAAGTAACATATTCGCTTGATCTTGATGTTAGAATCAATTTCTTTACTGAACACATGCAGGAAGTGCGTGACCTTTACGCTCCGCTTCAAACATTTCATGCAAAAGAGCTTCCTGCTCCACAGTTGAGTCATTAGACTTCTCATGCACAGACATGACGCTACCAAGCGGATGTTTCGCAGACACCCGTCTCCTGCTAACTTTTATTCCTTCTGTACTGTAATGAGCCTAAGATTAGATAAATTAAAAAATAATTACTTGTTTCAGCGACTCAGCTCCATCATCTTGCTCGGCTTTGAGCTTCGGTCTGTGAGATTGACTAAGCCGAAAACTTGTCAATCTTCTACCATCCCGCTAAATGACCTTAATCAATTCTTTACCTTTCTAATCTCCTCTCCTCCCTTCCATTCCCCTTGTCACTATCTAACTCTTCTCCTCCTCTCGCCTCTCCCAGCCCTTCCTCCTCCTTCTCTTCTAGCTGACCTTATAACGTTCTACTTCCAACACACAACTCCTGAAACCCTGAGCTTTGTGCTTAGGCACTGTGCATCAATTCATCGGGACATTAATGGTCGTCTAGTCTTTAATAGTCTTCCTATCATTTTTCCTATTATCCTTGACCTTTTTAATCACTCCCTCACCTCCTCATCCTTTCCCTTCATCTAAAAAAATGTCTTATGTTATCCCTATTCCTAAAGTCATCCCTCATTTCCTTCGGACTTTCGTCCCATTTCTTTTCTATGTTTTCTTTCTAAAGTCCTTAAGCGAATAGTTTATGATCAATCTTACTTCCCATCTATATCTTCATCAACTCGTCGATCCTCTTCAAACAGGTTTTCAACGAGTCAATAGCACGTAGACCGCTCTAGTCAAATTCACTGACGATATATGGCTAGCCATTGATAGTAGAATGGTAACTCTTCTTATTCTGTTTGACTTCTTCAATGCGTTCGATTCAGTCAATCACGGTCTGCTGCTGCGCAAACTTTCCAGCTTTCAACTGTCTGATCTTCTCCTCGAATGGTCAGATCCTATCTGACAGATCGCTCTCAATGCGTTAGGGGATCTGGCGACTCGGACTGGTGGAGACGCCCATCTCTGCAGGAGTATCGCAGGATTTAATGCTCGGTCCCTTATTATTTGCAATGTTTATAAATGATCTGAGATGTTCTCTCCGACACTGTAACCACATTCTCTATGCCGATGATCTGCAAATATATCTGCATTTTCCTCCTGCGGAGCTGGGTATGGCCCTAATCTTGATCAAGGAGGATATTTCGACTGTGGCACGAAGGGCATCGAATAACTTTCTTACTTTGAACGCTAGTAAAACGAAAATTATTCTGTTTGGGATTGTTCAGTTCATAACAATATCCAGGGAACAGCAACATTGAACTATCTCTCAATGACATTCTTATCGAATTCTCAAATCAGATTAATCTTGGCGTCACTCTTACGAGCACTCTCAACTGGTCTGAGCATGTCAAGGATCTTTTCTACAAAGTGAACGGAGTCTTGTGTGGCACTTAAAATAAGCAACCTCCCACTGCGCGTTGAGCTGGTATCCTTTCTGATCTTTTCGTTCTTGGTTATTCTGCTCTGCGGTGTTGACTCATGGACTTGACCGGTCAGCAGAAACTTAAGATTAAGCGGACGATGAACGTATGCGTTGTATCTTTAACTTGCGTAAAGATGATCACGTTTCTACGATGAGTGGGATGAGTGCCCTCAGATGACAGAAGAGACTATTTAACAGGTTGCTTAATTTATTCGATTATAAAGACAGATACTCTAACGTATCTTACTGGGCTGAGATTCTGCTCGAGACTTCGTGAGATATCTCGTGTCTCCTCTCTCGATCTCGTGGTATCGAACTGCAGAACATTAACTTATCAGCACTCTTTTGCATACGCAGCCTCCTGGCTTTAGAATTCTCTAGTGCGATCAAAGAATCTGAGTCACTCACTTCTTTTCATCATGCTGTCTTCGGTCATCTGGTGTCGCATCGTGTGAAGATTCAACAGGACTGATCGAGTACTTTAACTTCTTTAACTTCTTTCTCTATTCTTTTATTTTACATTTACCTTTAGTATTATCTGTATTATTCTTCTTTATTATTATTATTATTTTTATTATTATTACTATTATTGTAACTATTACTCTTTTATTTTATGTTATTGCAGTACATACAGTTTATAATCGTTATTTCTGTAATTATTATTACTATTAAAATTACATTGTTGTACAATTCTTATAGGATTTACCCTAGAACTGAAATAAACGCTCAATCAATCAATCAATCTCTCAATTCAATGACTCCTTTTTCTCCTGAAAAAGTAACAAAGATAATACGGGCAAATCACGTCATATAATATATATCAAAATTCTTAATAGATAACTAATACTGAAGTTGGCAAACGACAATAGAGGTATCGTTCCAGATTTGAAAATCATGTATTAGGTGTACAACTTTGCTTCCGCCGTTTTTTTTCAGAAATTCGAGGCTTTATTGTAAAAAACTGGTTATACATTTATGATTCAAAATATTGTCCATCGCTGGCCACTACTTTCTCCCATCTTTCGGGTAGCATACGAATCGAAAAAACTGGTCATCTTTTGAGGCTATTCACGAATCGATCCAATTTTTTACTTCTTCATAAGACCGGAAGTGCTGGTCAGCCAGACCGTGTGCCATTGATCGAAACAAGTGATAGTCAGAGGGAGCAACGTCTGGAGAATACGCCGGATGGGGTAGGACTTCCCATTTCAACCTTTCCAAGTATGTCTTGACCACTTTCGCAACATGGGGTCGAGCATTGTCATGCTGCAAAATCACTTTATCGTGTTTCTCGTTGTATTGCGACCGTTTGTCTGTCAATGCTCAGCTCAAACGCATCAATTTCCTTCGATACCGATCGCCTGTGATTATTTAACAGTTCATAATACACTACGCCGAGCTGGTTCCACCAAATACAGAGCATGACCTTCGAGCCGTGAATATTCGGTTTGGCCGTCGATGTGGAAGCATGGCCGGGAACTCCCCATGATTTTCTGCGCTTGAGATTATCGTAATGAACCCATTTTTCGTCCCCAGTCACAATGCGATGCAGAAATCCCTTCCGTCTTTGCCTTTCAAGCAGCTGTTCACAAGCAAACAAACGCCGTTCAACATCTCTCGGCTTCAATTCGTACGGCACCCAATTTCCTTATTTCTGAATCAATTCCCATGGCTTTGAGGCGTTTTGAAATGGCTTGTTGAGTCACTCCCAATGATCGTGCCAATTCTTCTTGATTTTGACACGAGTCTTGCTCAAGTAATGCCTCCAATTCTGCATCTTCGAAAACCTTCTCTCTTCCACCGCTATGCCGGTCAAAATCATCGTTCTTGAAGCGTTGAAACCACTCACACGTTCTTTCACTAATAGCGGCCTCACCATAAGTATTTGAGAGCATTCGATGAGTCTCAGATTTCTTCATATTGAAGCAAAAAACTAAAACCTCCCGCAAATGACGAGAATTTGGCTCGTAAACTGACATTTTCAATCGAGAATAACTTTATGATGCAGACACAAATCGACTAATGTTTCTATGGGGTTATGTTGACAGATGCCCAAGTTTATTATATGACGTCTATGTTCTATTTTTTTCGATCACCACTTACCGCTAAAGCCATCTATAGGAAAACGGAGGAAGCAAAGTTGTACACCTAATAAATAACGTGTTCTCAAAGTCAGAGAGATTAATTCCACATTTATAAACACAAACACTTTGTAATATATATATTTTATATATATATATATATTATATATATATAAATACTATTAAAAAAATCAATAATACTTGCAATTTCCACATAATATCATTATTCAAATATTCATCATAAAGTTCTTCGCAATTAACATAAAACAATATAGGTAATTCTAACATTAAAATAACATTAAACTGAATCATGATTGATCAAAAAATGACTTTTAATAGACATTTTAGAGTTATTTTAACGTTAATTTTATGTCATGATTTTTTATTCTGTTTGGGATATGTTTTTTAATTTATTGCATATAATATATTTTAGAATCGTGTCTGTTGAAACATTTTATGTGACATATTACAGAATAATTTCAGAATTGTTGCACATGAAATGTGAATGGTTGAAACCTTTCTGAAAACTTTCCGCAACAACCGGTGCTATATGGATATTATATTAATCAAGTATTGGATATTTTTAAATGATATATTTAATAATATTTTGATATTTTTGTTCTTTTACTGTATTATTAACTATATTATTAACTGTATTATTAATATGAAAAATTTATATTTCATTAATAATAAGTAAGTATTATTAAATAATAAGTAAGTTGAGTAATTAGGAATCGATGCTGTAAGTAATGCGCTTAAATGACTAAAATCGTTACAGCCTAATAATATATTTCTATAATTCAATACATTTCAATTAAATTCTAGCCTTCTTCAACAAATAAATTTTCAAGAGTTGTGTTTCGTAAACTGATGTGTGCGTAGATTTCCGTTAGCTAATCTCCCATTTTCTCATGGCTAGTTGGGTAATAATGAGCTGAATGGTCTCAAGAAATTAAGACCTGAAATATAATATTAATTGTAATAAGTTAAATAATGAAATATCAATTTATGACCTTTCAAGAGAGGGCTCCGCGAGCTCCGTGGAGGCGCCTCATGGGATCTCGTCGACACTTGAGCATCCCCCAGAGTGATCATCCCCGGCTGCTATCCTCGCGGTCCCACCGCCATATCCGTCGTAGGATGTTGGACGCCCCGGCCGATCCTTCTCTTCCGCCTTTTAGTCCCGGCTATCTTCTCTCTTCATTTAGATTTTGATGAGACGACGTAAAATTCATAAGGTCGTAAAAAAATCGCCAATTATCCTGCAAAACTCGCGGTACGAGTTATAACACACAAAATAACGACAAACCGATGCAGAAAATCTGCGGGACCAACAAATAAAACGAAACAAATGTGAAATCGTTGAAGTAACGCCGCAAAAGTGCGCAGATTCACCTTATAAAAAATGAAAGGACTCGGAAGCCAGAGTTGCGCTGTTCGATCAGCTCTTACGATCCTTGTAACGGACGGAAAACGTTACGTCACAATATATATATATATATATATATAAGTAATAGTATATATAAAACCTAAGTGTCCAATCCAAGTAATAATAGATTTAATTATTTTTCAAGAATATCTTATTGAATATTCTTATTATGAAGTTCTTTTTATTTCAACTAAAGTAATATAATAAGTAAATATAATAACAGTAATAAAGTAACAAAGTAATAAAGTAAAAATAACTTTAACATTCTCTATCAAAAATTATTATTCCTCGAAAAAAAATTAATGTACCAAATAAAAATTAAGCGGGGATCGGTAGCGATGAATACTGTGTGTACACCGAGGAAAATCAGGACCGACATTTTTTCATTACGGGGGAGGGGGAAGGTGCGGGCAGCAGTTATGAATAGCACACAGTTTTTTGTTCTGTAGGTCATTTTTTGCTGCAGCAGCAGCTCAATGTCTCCGACATACTTTTAGTAAAAGAGTTTTTTCTTATTATTTATGACAAGGACATTTATGAGTATTTTCGGGAGACTCTTCCTTTCACTAAGAAGAAAGGGGAAATAAAACAGGAATGAATAAACTCGTGCCGGCACGCGACGTCGTAATCAGTTGCGTTGATTTGAACATTATTTTAAAAGAAAATTTTTTCTATATTTTTTTTGTTTTTTATGAACATTATAAATCTGGAATACGTGAGAAAAAGTGACTAATGTAAAAAGTTAGAAGTAAGAAAAAGACGAAATAGAAATTTACAAATCAAAATTTATTTTAAAAAGAAAGAAAGTGATATTACATAAAATATTTGTTTTATTTTTTAAAAGAGTAGTTGAACATGGCGGCATATACCATGAGAATTTTTATTTTTTTATGTTTACAACGAAGAAAAAATTTATGAAATAACTTCACTATCAATCGATCATTGCGTTTAATCAATCAGAGGTAAACAGACTAAGAAACTGGCCAAGATTATAACCATTACACATAAAATATAGAAATATACAGCAATATTGTCCGCAAGTTTGAGAAAGTATTCCTTGCAGCGTCATCGTATTCCAGCGATATGTGATGAAATTTCGGCGAAATCGTAAGAGGAATCTTAAGTCCAAGGACGGCAAGCCGTAGCTATCGAAATAAATTCCTGTACTGTGTTCGTCGATGTAGAAGGCGACCCTGTGCTGACCAGGTTGATCATGATCGTCTGTGGTAGCGACAATGGCAGTCGATCTCATCCTTTGGAAGTCGGTCGACAGGATGCTCCCTGCATATTGGACAATGAGATGATGTAATGCATATAACTTTCAATGAATTCATTTCTCGTCATCGGAGTGAATAAGAGAGAAAATGTTTGCGCAAATTCAGAATTTACTTCTTTTGCCAGCACGTGCGTTATAGAGTTCTCAAAATTTGACTTTTGCGAAACGCTAGTGTTAGTTTTATCTCTATCCGTTGACGGGACGAATTTTGAAAGATCTTTTCTCTCCTCGCGTGTTCATCCTCGTTTTAGTCCGACTTTTCCTCCATGCTTCGATGTTGAGAAATATATCGTGTTTCTGATTTTTAAATTAAATTGAAAAATTTCCGCTGTCTGGTTTTTCGCTCTCGGCGTCGCTTTTCTCTCCAATTTTCTCGTTCCAATTTTCTGAGGGAAAGCTATCGTAGGTCGAATTGCTACTATTGCGTATAGTTAGCCAACGTTTCAATTTGTAAGCGTTGCGTAAGGCGCAATGTAATTCAACGTTGGTTCGAAATCCGTGATGCGTGCAACGCTGTTCACGTTTTTCGAAATCTGATAAATTTTTGAAAGCCGGAGAAATTTCTTCCAGATTATATACGTTTCTAGAGAGTAGACTAGTTACTCAGATAACAGAGATTATCCAGATACGCACCTTGTCTTGTCCTCTGCTATAGATGTAGTGTGCGCAGCGTGTAATGTCTCGCAGTTGTATCGTAAAGTATTTAAGATTATCGACATTTCCATTCGAATCATTCGATTCCGTAATAATTTCATGTAAGTGAGTTGTTTTCTTGTCTTATTCTCCCGGGTAAATCGCCAAATAGATAAGGCGACATCATAATCCAGTGATCGGTGCATTAAATCACAAGAACCGCGACTTCTTTCGGAATAAAGTTCTTCTTCGACATCGCGAAAATCTTGTATGTCGATGACTATGTCCATTATGATATTCGAATTTTCACTACTCTTTTTACGTCACGAAACATCGGTGCCGGTGTCATGGACAAGATTGAAACTTTTTCATCATTTTGCTTGCAATTAAGTAAGAAAAAAATATATAGTATTGGAAAATAATTTTTTCGCGACATAGGGCTAATCGGAAAAATCGACAATGACTTGATGTGAGGAATCGATTTCTAAAACATT
Organism: Atta cephalotes; assembly: GCF_000143395.1. NCBI lineage: Eukaryota > Metazoa > Arthropoda > Insecta > Hymenoptera > Formicidae > Atta > Atta cephalotes. The sequence goes on along the minus strand of NW_012130093.1, from coordinate 1,945,699 downwards.
ATCAAATTCGGCATAGACGATACATTTAAATTTTTCGAATCTCACTTCTAATCGTAAGCTTCCGTGTTTCACGAGATTCCAATGTCCTGCGCAATTAGCAGATAGATCTGGAGTAAAATCGAAAGCGAAAAGAGTAGCCGTTGGCGTAATCATTTCTACTTATAGAATTACTCTCATTCAAAAAGTGAATGCCGGTTCCCGAGAGTAAGCTGTGTGATAATCTTCAACATAGAGCGGCTCATCTTTCGAAAATTTTGTCTGTAACAGTCTACTGAGGATTTGCATGCCCGGCGTACAGCGAAAAGAAATTTATTTCGTAATTTTTAAAATTAAATGATTTCAATTTTATATCGTTAAAAGCCTTGTTATCGACAAAGCCGACTCTTATTCGTTTCGACAGCTGTCCGAATATTGTCTATCGATTCTCCCACTATGCCGGTGTGTATCGTGCAATTATTGTAACTTCGATTCTCGTAAGGGGATAATTGGAGATAGTTTTATTCAGCATTCTAGCGAGTAGCACACCCGGGCTTATTTTTGTTCTTCTTATGAAAAAACTGGCATTGAGAATATGTATTTTTTATATCGTTTTACTCTCCATAAGGCAAAATGAATCTTTCGAACGTACGAGTCTCATTCTAACTTCCACTCCATTAATTAATCTTAATTGAAAACGTCACAATGAAAGTAACCTGAAATTTAGCGCACAATTCTCTCGAATGTATTGCGCCCGTCTCTCGAGCGCCATATTTGGATTTGACGAGTATAACATTTCACGTGTCCATGTAACTGGGAATATCCGCCTCCCATAAGTAAGAGGTTAGATGGGAATTTTTTGCGGAAGCATAATTTAATAGCTCCTCGATGTACGCATAAGCGTTGTTTGGTGGCGACGCAAGTTTTTGATTGAAATATACGTCGATTTGGTTGAACATGGAATGCAGTAAATAATTTACGATCCTACTCTTGCCACGACACGCGGAATTCCACCTCGACTACCGCTGTAGCCGAGGTCGAATTCCACGTGTTTTCCCGAGCATCAAAATATTCCTTATATTCCATCATTAGTTCCTAACTAAAGATTGTCCATACCATACTCGCGTACACGAACGAAAGTTATTGCTTACGTTTAAAGTGCAGCGTCACTGGAGGCGTTCCGAATTCAAATGGAATTTTTTTCCAAGCTATGATCTCTTATATCTATTTCAATCGTTCTAAAATTCGTTCGTCGCAATGGGATATAATTTGGAAATGAGAAATGTTTCATCAAATTTGCACCAAATGCGTAATTATCTCGATCGGAATTAGTCAAAAGGAGTACGTACATCGTTTGTTATAAGGTTCACAAATAAATGAACGCAATAAATGAACATTTTGTCGGGGATACCACGCCATAAACTATAGGGTTCGCTACTCCAATAACCGTCTGCATATCATTTTCCAGTCTCCTTATTAAATCCGTGAGTAAAAAAAATTTTGTCTTCTATTTAATATTGGAATTAGCTTTACGTATCGCTTAGAATAAAATGGATGACTATTTGTGGAAATTGCTGATGCGAAATCTAGCAGTCGTAGAAAATTATCAGAAAAGTTTATATGATGTAGCATTTTGCAATTCTCGCAATTACTTATCAAGACTTTGCCACCAGATGCTTTTTGCTGTTCGAAATAAAAATGCGATTTGGTAACTTTACACGCAGCATTAATCATCAATAAGCTTGTATTAAGCTGGATATCATTGTAAATTCTATTTGGAAATGTAACTTCTTTTGCCGTAAACGCATCGTTCGTCCTCATTGGATTCAACATCGAGGAATTTGATCACATTTTTGTTATGATGTACGTGTAAAAAGATACAGGAAAATTTAATCTCGCTTATCGCAACCTTCTATTGTCCATGTAACACTATAGAGTGAGATAATTCCGTGATAACGAATGATGTTGTATTATCCGAAAAATGATGCATACTGTTACTCGAAGTACCAAAAGAAATTGTTCCTCCTCCATCGCGAAGAGAAATTAAACTCGAAGTCGGAATCTAAGTATCAAGCTTACTGAGATAATCGCGCCAACGAACAAGCACTTGCTTATTAGCTCCTCGTCCCCTACTCTTTATCACGTGATCGACGATAAACTGTTTTTCCTCTAAGTTTTTCTCAACTCGAGTTAATTCTTGCTTAAAAAATACCGTCTATGACTTCTGCTAAATCTCGCAGTCCGTATACATGAGGTTTTCGTCAATCGAGAACACGGTAAATTTGAAATATATCTCTTCGCTTCACTTAGCCCCTATTCTTTCTCGAAGGCGCTTTTGCTCTATTGATACGAACGAGATCTCCGATGCGATATTTAACCTTTCGCGCAACCTTTTTCTTTAATGTTTCATTTTTCCAACGACTATATTTTTCACGAGCGATACGTGCGTTTTCTCTCGTTACTACCGCAGGTTGCATTCTCGTGGACGAGTGAAGCGTGTGTAAGCGCGTACAATATCCTGAAAAACATCGATGTAGCGTCGCGCGATGTATTTTTATGCCTAAAGTAACGCCACATTTGCTCCTTCTGTTGAAGCGCTCGACGATAGCGGCATCTGGATTGCACATTACCCAAAAAAGAATGTCGTCTTCTTTAAGAAATTTCTGCATTGATTGCGCGACAAGTTTCTTTGCTCTTGTCCGTAAGTATACGGGAATTTGTCCCTCGCTTTTTGCTAGTACGCGTTGGAAAGCTTTTATCATGCAGTTATCCATTTTGTCGCGTAATTCTATCCAGACGTATTTACTTAGTATCGATAATTACCAACAGAATGATAGGAATAACCGTCATTGTAACTTTTTAGCTTTCGAAGTTCGATCAAATCTGCCTCGACACATTGTCAATGTTTGTTACGTTTTAATGCAATCATAGAAATTTTCTACACCATGGTCGGTGTAACGTGTACGCGTCTTGCGATTAAATCCGCGTATGACTTCTCCCCGTGAGAAATTCGGTTTAACAGCATGGGTTAGATTATCCACCGCCGAATAGCCCGCATAATGTGATGGATCGTAGTATAATTTTTCAAACATTATAATTAACCTAGTTTTTTCCAATCGAGTAACCGATTTTTTTTCATTTGTAAAGATGCAGGGGGTGAATCAGTTTTTTGTATACGAGGAAGAATCTGCGAGTTTTCCTCGTTTATTCCTTGTTCGTAATTTTTACGTTTTTCTCTTTTCTCATGCTCTCGATACAAAATGACGTGGAACACGTGCTTTCGTTATAAAAGGCGTGAAATTCGCCCGAGATCGAAGTTTTACGTTGTTTACACTAACACTGTGCGTGGACAATAATCTTTTATTTCTCATCAGCGTAGAAGGTATGTTCAACGCGCGGAGTAATAGCGCAAACTGATTTCTACCTCTACTTTCACAGTTTTTCCCTCGCGCATCGCGACGTTTATCAAGTCACTGATTCGAATCTTTCACGATGTTACCATTTATAATCACGATTCCATGCTCGTCCCAACTAATTCTATTAGGCACAGCTTTTGGAAATAAAAGTTTCATCAGTAAGTGCGCGTGCTTACGATAAGATTTTGCTTTCCACTATTTCTTCAATGTTTTTCATCATGTGATTATTCCTCGCATGATTATGCTTGCTCGAAATTTCGAAATTTTTTGTAATAATATCGGTGTTATCGATAAATGTATGCCGGTGGCATCAGATGTTTGTGTGAGATCGTGAAAAACGTTATCATTCATCACCTTGTTATCAACGGATATCAGCATCTCGTGTAGTGTTATCTTCTGCATTTTCGTCTTTGTTGCATGCTTCTTTCTGCCTTCGGGTTTCTTGGATAAATCGCAGATATCGCCATAATGCCTCTCTGTACATTTTCCATCTCTCACTTTCGTCGCACGCCAATCAGAATTAAGAATACGACTCGCATCATCCGCATCGAGTTGTGTTAGTGAGTTCCGGGGGTTTGCATTGTATTATTAGTACTCGTACTGTGTCATCCGAATTTTACGCTGCGATTTCTTTTGATTCTTCGCCAGCGAATGATGTCGAATTTTGACGTAGCTGATGTTGCATTCTCTCGAGATTTTCCAAAAATTAAAACTATTTTTTTGATATTCTCCATAACGTTTTATCCCCGCTATTTCGTTCCTTCGATAATTAGTTGTAATAAGGTTGATAATATAGGTCTGATAACATAAGATAATAATCCGCCTCGCTGCACCAATAGTTTTCTTTTATCCTTCCGATTATTACGTTTTGTAACGTCGCAGAGCCATTTTGTATTTGGTTAATTAATTTTTTTCACAACGTTCGAGCGAGACGTTATCTTTGAGTGTATTAAAAACACATTCGCAGATATAACGAATTAGTTTTTTGTCGCCATGTAAGAAAGTTGATTTTCGTTCAAATAATAGAGGCCGCGAGGAAGCAGGCGTTTCTCTTATCGATCGAATATGAGGCGATTTTCATCACACTGTGCGATTTCTTGTCGCCCACCTTCTTCGCGAGAAAAATCTATGATTGACATATGATTACCTCGCCTTTTATACGAATCCGCTGGAAAATGATTCTATGCTGTATATCTTTTTCACGAGCGTTGTAATTGATGATAGGCTTCTTGCCATTCCGCATAATAGAACAAAACTCTCTCGAAACGTACGTCGGACATGAAAGATAAATAGGGAAAATTCTTTATAAAAATCATTTTCCCGCATATGATCGATGTCCATGGATGTTTCCAGTAGTTCCGACACAAGGCAAAAGCAACTTTCCTTTTGCCCTATACGGAAGTATGGGTACCAGGTGAAATAGATTACGCGATGAAAATATCCGTATAAGACACCGTACAAGACTCTCGATAAAGTCAAAATTAATATTTGGCGCTTTTCCGTTAATTCGCTACACTCCTCGCCGATATAAAAATCTGTCATAATTACCGTAAGGGAGAACATCTGTTTTCAACATATACGAATACAGAGAGCATACATCTACATAGCATATTTTCTCTGTACCCGTAATTTCGTATCGAAGACGTAATGAGTCGCATCCTCGGGAAAAATACACATTCGAAATCGATATTCGTCCGAGGTTGATTGTTTCAGATTGAGCAGCAAATAACTGCGAGACCTCGACGTAGCGTCGTAGTATGCTTCTTCTAGGAATTTCGGAATGAACTTGTCGGAATAAACTTGACGCGCTAAATGATGAATAAGTGCGATCACGTGGATTTTTGAAAATGATGTAATTCGCGTTGAGCGATATATCGCGTTGATCACGCCTCTGATGGAAAAGATTCTGCGAGATAAGAATAACACTGAGATTTTTGTGATGAAAAGCCTTTGATGAAAAGATCCACGTGTCGCACGACGACGATTTTCTCACAAGATCGTTGATTACCACTAATTTCGGAGAAAGCGGATCATTCGAGTAATCTTCCGGACGGGGTAAATCTTCGCGAAATTATATTCTTCTTCGTCACTTTAGTATTGCTGCATCCCCAAACTCTGTTCTTCGAGCTCTTTTTCACGAGCGTTGTAATTGATGATAGGCTTCTTGCCATTCCGCATAATAGAACAAAACTCTCTCGAAACGTCGAACATAAATACCGAAAGATAAATACCGGAGAAAATTCTTTATAAGAATTTTCGTTTTCCCGCATACGATCGATGTCCATGGATGTTTCCAGTAGCTCCGACACAAGGCAAAAGCAACTTTCCTTTTGCCCTATACGGGAGTATGGGTATCAGGTGAAATAGATTACGCGATGGAAATATTTCACCGTACAAGACACCGTACAAGACTCTCGATAAGGTCAAAATTAATATTTGGCGCTTTTCCGTTAATTCGCTACACTCCTCGCCGATATAAAAATCTGTCATAATTACCGTAAGGGAGAATATCTGTTTTCAACATATACGAATACAGAGAGCATACATCTACATAGCATATTTTCTCTGTACCCGTAATTTCGTATCGGGTAGCGATGTTTCCTGTGCGACCAACGAAAATGAGAACGCATTGCGTGAATCGAGAGGATCTGATTTTATTAACGCATAATCTTGAGAAAATCATTTTGTGATTTTAACGCATTTCCCGGTCAAAGTCGCACTCCCATTTTTCTATAACGTGATAGTCCCGTTTTCGAAGATATTATGTCAATGCAAGAGTTCGCTGTAATGCGCGTCAATTGTATCATTACGATCTGCGAACGAAAGCGTTCTGTCGCGATTCATCTGATAGTACGTCGAACAATCATACCAAAAACACCCATGAAACTGAAACACGTAACGTTACATTCCGTTTGCCGACTCTGACTCGTAGTATCCGTCAACGCACCTGCCGTCAATTTTGTATTCGTCCTCGTCTCACGTTGATTATACGATGACTTCGCGCTCCTTCTATACTAATCACTAAGCTTTTCGCGAATATCTGTCCGCATTTCTGTATCCGTCCGAAGGAATGATTCCTATTTCTTCCTCGCGTAAAAAGTTTTTACGAAATACTGTCATGTACGAGGAAGCGATAGTTGTGCATTCCTCGAACGGACATACATTACCGCGTTTTAGAAAGATCTTTCCAAACGCCATGTACGAGCGTAGGAGAATATCTATATCGTTACAACAATATTTAATAATTTCAAGTTGAAAATTAAAAATAAACTTTGACCGTATCATTTTCTCGTGTCATTTCGTAAACCGTTCACGTTCTTCGGACTTCATTTGATCAGGAGAATAATATCGCACATCAAGTATCGGACCGATGTATGTTTGATTCGTCTTTACAAATGAATGGAAAGCCTTTATCCACAATGTACCTTTTAATCCGAAAGATTTGGACAAATCAGATAAACGCAAATATCGGCAAATAATTTATTTATAAATATATTTAATGTTCCCGACCGTCATCACGATAATTTTCGTCCCGTTTAAAATTATCCGCGGTTCTTCCATAATTTCCGAGTTTTCGACTAAATATTTCAAAATGAATTACGCGTCGAACGCTTTCACATTATGTGCTATACATATGATCTTTTTGAAACATTTTGTTGTTCGCGTTACGAGATTAACAAATTGTTTAACCACATTTCGAAATATAAACTCGCGCACTCCGCACCAACGATCGTACCGACATATCCTCTATTCCCGCACAAATTTGTTGTCGACGCAAAGAATTTGTACGTTTTCATTTCCTTCACACGTCTCGTCCTGTTGCGTTTCGAAATCGTACGAAGAACACGAATGATCTCACGACGCGATCTCTTTTGTATTTATAATTTACTCTACTTTCGGACTCATTCTCGTCCCTGCGTACAGTTTCATCCTGTACCGTCGTACCTTCTCCCAGATTCTCGGTAATGACTTTACATCGAAGAAGGCGCATAAAGCAAAAATGATTCGAAAGCCGCTGCCATCGGCAAGTTTTACAATATGCTGTTTCGCATACGTGTCTCGATTTTAACTTTACGAATCGCCTGCAATTGTTACAAATTTTTGCCGATTCGCAAACGCTTGCAGGAGATTGCTCGTCGTAGGATCTTTCACAATAACGTTCGAAACATGAAGTACAATAAAACGTACGATTACACGTGTTGCATTTAATTAGACTTGCGGGGCATTCGCACGATGGAGTGGCGTAACAGCTTGGACATTTTTTCGTGCAGCGGTGACTATATCTTAACGATAACCCGTGTTACACGCGAAGCAATATCCTCAGCGAGAGGAGCGGATTTTATATTTAATATAAATTTATAATGACGCCTACGTTCGTAATACATCATATTTAATCTAATAAAGGGTTCATGCCCTTTAGAGAGGTAAGGTGCTAGAGAGGTAAATAATGCGCAAACGTCAAATAGCGGATTCTCGCCGCGTTCGAAAGTGCTGAAGTTGTACACCGTTATAGCAATATTTTCGCGACATACCATTGAAAACGCTCGATTTCGCGAATTTCGCATCCCTTGAATTATGACGCCAGCGTCCCTCGTTAGTTCTCTCACTAATTCGGATTGTAACAAGGAACTCTGTCGTCTTATACAATTCTATGTTCATGGAGTTCACCTGTATGTAGATTTCCACGTTCGCAATGCACCCGCAAGGGAAATCCCTGCAAGGGAATGTGGAAAACATAAATTATCCGAATTATTTAATTGCAAAATCGAGCGTATGCTATGTTTTAAACGATTTGATTTGCGGCCACGACCCGTAGGTGTCGCGATGTTGAAAACACGTACATTGAAATTTTTCACAATATCGATTCGGCCGGCACTTTGAGCTACCGAACTTACCCTTCCATATATTCTCGGAAGTTAAGTCGCGTACCGGACGAAGTGATAGTCCCAGACTATGCACTAGATTCACCGATTCGAACGATATTCCTATGTAATAGGTCGGTTCGCACGAACGTATCGCATGCGCGTAGATTTCGCGGAACGCGTTTTCTAACCTGCGAATTCGCATCTTCGATCGTATTTCGTCGTTGGCCATCGTTGGCCACGAAATTTGCCTCTCTTCCGAAAATGATGGAATTTTTGAAATTTCGCGAGTTTTCCGCCCATAACTAAGAAATTAAATTCTTACCAACCTCATGTCGATGATGCTGATGTTGACGACGACGACGACGACGACGACGACGACGACGACGACGACGACGACGACGACGACGACGACGACGACGACGACGACGACGACGACGACGACGACGACGACGACGACGACGACGACGACGACGACGACGACGACGACGACGACGACGACGACGACGACGACGACGACGACGACGACGACGACGACGACGACGACGA
>NW_012130093.1:1931036-1936663 GCF_000143395.1 Atta cephalotes | reverse complement strand
CGACGACGACGACGACGACGACGACGACGACGACGACGACGACGACGACGACGACGACGACGACGACGACGACGACGACGACGACGACGACGACGACGACGACGACGACGACGACGACGACGACGACGACGACGACGACGACGACGACGACGACGACGACGACGACGACGACGACGACGACGACGACGACGACGACGACGACGACGACGACGACGACGATACTCGTTGTCAACAGGATTCTCCTCTCTTTCATTTATTAAATCGGCATCATCTCCGTCGGCGCCGCCACCGATTTATACCGAAAAATTAAGCAAATCTTATACATTGATATCAATAAAATTTATGCTAAAATGTCGTCAGATTGTGACGATTTCAAACCACGAAAATATTTATAGTTACAATATTAATATCATATATATAATCGTATATAAGTAAATATCACGCGTAAATCTTTTACATTCGAAGTAGTGTCTACGTTTAGCATACTAAGGTAACTCATCTTTAATTGCTTTGTTCACTCGCGTAAAAATCTCCGGAAAATCCATTGATTTGTATCATTCAAGCGGCGTATATGAAAAATCTAATAAAAAATTCGTACATGAGAATATATTATGAGAAAAATATATAATAAGTTTAGTGAAATATTATTACCTTCAATCATGAGCATATCTAGCGCCCTCCTCATCCTCTTCCTTTCTTTTTTCCTCTCGTTCATTCACATCTTCTTCCCCCTCCAAAGCTTCTTGTGTCTCTTCCATCTCTGTGATATTGACAAATTCCATCACTGAAATTTCGCCGCTGTTATCCACTTCTCCCTCCTATCTTTTCCTCTTTTCTCTCCTTTATAACTTTCTCCTCCTGCTCCTCCTTCTATTTTTCTTTATTTTCTCTAAAAAGTAACATTTCGTTATCTTTTGCTATAAACTTACTGTGGATTTTCGTTAACTTTTTAAAACTTACATCGTGCTGGAATAACACAATATACGCATACGGGCAGAATCCTGCGATTCATCATCTAAACATAATTATATTTTTATAAAATATAATTATATTTTTACGTTAGTATTATTATTCTTATTTATTATTTGATTATTATTCTATCCTTACAAGAACTGATCTTTTATAGGGAGAAATATTTAAAAAATCCAACTTATTAGATGATAATACAACCACAGATGTTGCGCTCATTACGGTTGTAATCTTGTTCAGCCTCGATTTGTGTCTTCCTAGAAAATTAAATATTTTTGGTAGACTATCTAATTCAATTTGCAATTTAATTTCTAATTAATTTCTATTATTTTTCAACTTACGTGCTGGTACTTCATTAATCGTTTGTTCAACTGAACGTCATCGTCTCAAACTAAGTCGGCCTAATGTGGTGTCCTCCACAATGAGGAATCGCCCGGTCTACAATACAATTCGAAATTATGAAACAAATGTTGGAATTTAATGAAGCAAACTTTTAATAAAATTTTCTTTGATTTATTTCAAAAAATATATTGTTATTTATATCCAGCGTAATGCTTGAAATCAGCTATGTAACCAGCATCGTCTTCATGATTAGAGCACTCATTACTTCTAAATAATGCGAGATTATTTACATCAATCTTGCATCGCTGCCGCAATGCCCCAGCTCGTGCATAATGCACAACAATGTACTGGAGCATTAACCCGCGAAACATCCAAAGACTGAATAATTCTCCTCGTCATTTTCTGACAACTTTGTCAGATAATCAACTAACTTCTAATTGAAGTTGCAGGCGACAATAAAGAATTTTGCAAGCGATTTTTTGCAAAGTGTCATTTTTATTGTTCACGAAACTATTGATTTTATAATTTCACAATGAAAATCATCTTTTGATAGAGAATATCAACATAGAACTAATCGTTAACTCACTCAATAGGTGCTATTTATACCAGTGATATTCACGAAAATTCCTAAAGAAGGATAAATCAATAAAAATTTCTAGTCACGCTATTAGCAAGTAGATTTTGACAATTTTTCCAATTGGTTTCCTTCGTTTTACACGAAGAGATTTTATACGAAAAATTTTCAGAGTGGAAGATAATAAAAGCTCTTTGATTATGAACAACATTCTAACAAATCTTGATAACATAAAATTAACTCCCTTCCTCCTATATGATATGAACATCACTCCTATCGCTTATCTTAGGAAATCACTTTCCTCTCACTTTCGTTATTATTTCGGAAAAGTTTTTATCGCATGCTTTTTTTGTACTATGGTATTCTTTTTGTCAGAGTAACTCAAATTTAACCTTTCCCGTATTTTGTCGTTTTTTAGAAAAATTCTCACATACTATTAATCTACAATAAGCAAAAATAAACTTTTTCAATGAAGAAAAAATGGAATTTCATTCTTATATCTTGCAGCGCTTGATTTTTGTTAAATTTCTTTTGGCGTAAGAAAGAAAAATCGTGGATTCACTGAACATAATTTTCTTCATTTAAATTTTTTTCTTGATTCTCGTTATGTAACTTAATTTTTTAGACTTAATTTTTTATGTTATAAAAAGTTTATGACAGTTGACAAATAATTTTCATCAGGGTCAACGTTTCTCTTTCGTTAGAAAAAAATTTTTTTAAACATTAAGATTTCTTTCTGTTCTGCTCAATTTAACTTTTATGCGTATTCTTAGTTCCAGTCGTGCTAGTAAGAAATTTATAAAATTTATAAAAAATAAATTCGACGTTAGAATATTTCTTTTACTTTGGCGAATTATTTTCAAATATAATAGTACTTTATAGTCAAATAATCTTGATGATTTATTCGATTTTACGAATTCGAGCATATTTGTGACATGAATTTCTGTTATCCATTATCAAAAGAATTCTTTCTGAAAAAGTAACTACGTCACATAACAACATAGCAAGATTCTTCTAAAAAAATAACAATTTAAATAAATATTCTGCACGCGCAGATTTTCATTAGTTTTCAAAAAGCGTATATAAAACACTTCATATAGTGTTATGATACTTTAGTCGCGTCTACTTTAATCATTGTTCGAAGAGTCTACTTCGAGATCAGTCCTTCTAGTTTTTCTTTATTTATGTGAGAAGCATTCATACAAAGTTTTGAAGCAACATGGCTGAAACACAAGAAATTGAAAATTGATTTTGAGCCTACTAATCCTCGCCTGATAATCAATATATTACCGAACGAAATGAGTAACAATATTTGCTGCTTTCTACGACGTACCCATGCAACTCCTCTCACGAAGAAATTGAATGTGGGATTACAATCCACGAACCTTCTAATCTATCGTTAAATTGACTAGCAATTACGCAAAAGGAATCAGCTTCGATTCGAACGCGTGGAAACAATTTCAAGAGAATATGAGACTCATGAGCACATATCTAAACGGAAATAGCAAAATCAAAGTAAATCCTATCTCATTCGCAAACAGCTTTACCTCCAACTGTGGTGCGAAAGCTATACTAGAGACGCATAAGGAAGATGAAAATTTTTCAAAGGAGATTCCGCATCATCCTCAAGTACAACCAACACAACTGCCGATGAAGAAAAGAAAATCTTACTTCGTCGCAATTGTAATGCAGCAATCTACATTTCAAGGAATGGAGAAAGAAATCAAATGTGTCGATGCGCATGTAAAGTAACTGTCTATTATCAATGATGTTATCGAATGCGTCCGATAATTGATTAAGGAGATAGAATTTCTGACTAATTCCATCGACAACGAGATCATCAAACTCACTTTTCGAGGTAACGAAGAAGATATTGAACGCTGCGTGAGAACACAAATAAAAAATTTGTCATTTTTGGAAACATACTTTAATATATTGTTTTTAGAAATAAATTAAAAAATTCAACGAAATTGTTAACACAATTTTAATGAATCGAAGATTACTTTTATAATATAAGAGAGAGAAGACTTTTATAATATAATTTTTCATGTGATATAATTCATTTATCTATGTAGATAATAATTCTTTTATCAATAAATAAAATGTTTGTATCTTAAATTCTCGACTATTTCACATTCCAAATATTTCAACATTTCAGGCTTAAATAATATAAATTTTTATTATATTTAAATAAAAATATCACCGGCATAGAGTACAGAAGAAATTTATTCTCTAAAAACGAGTAAAGCATCATGCCGATTACGACGCGACCAGAACGAACTTGTTCATTCCTATTTTACCTCCCCTTTCTCCTTAATGAAAGCAAGAATCTCCTGAAAATTCTCATAAAAGTCCTAGTCGTAAATAATAAGAAAAAATCCTTTCACTAAAATGTCAGTACGCTGGAGACATTGAGCCACTGCAGCAAAAAATGATCTACAGAACAAAAAAACTGTGCTATTCATAACCACTGCCCGCACCTTTTCCCTCGTTTGTAACGAAAAAATGACTTGCTCCCAATTTTCTTCGATGTCACGATATTCATCGCTGCCGATACTCCCACTCTTCTTCAATCACCGCGTGGACGGCTATGGACAGAGCGAATCAGCGCGTGGGTAGCCATGGACCGAGCCAATCAAAACGCACTATTTAATTATCTCATTATCCACATCTTCGTGTTACCGACCAATCAATGTACTATTTTCCAGACAGACCACGCCTTCGGCGCCGAAGGTGAAGTGATGGGGGTTTGTTTTGACAGCCCATGGCTGCCCATATATTCACGTGCGAGTAAAGTAATGCATTTCGATCGCATGCTGTCATCGTAACCTTGTCGGCGAGTACGAACGAGAGTCGGAGATTAGCAAAATATATTTGTTACTTTTTATTATTATTAATTATTGTATGGTTTGTTGCCGTCGTCCATTTCTCCAAACGATCCTCTTATCCTCGACCGCGAACCGCTCTCTCTGTCATTCCCAAGACTGAACTGCCGATTACGAGAGTCGTCAAAGTTCACAGTTCTGTAGAATATTGCAAGGAGAATATCCCAATTAATTTCGATAAAAAAATGGCACGCTCACTCATGCCTGGCGCCCAACTATTGGTTTCAAGATCTTATGTTGCTCTCAGAAGTGGTTGCGTAAAGACACATTTTCTGTCGCGTTTCTTTTAAGGCCAAACGAATCCTCATTTAGATAATGCATCATTTGTTCCATTTTCTAAATATAAAATATTTATTTATATTGTATTCCAAATGTAAATTTTTTTTCTAATGTTGCTTATGAGAAGAAGTTTTGCAAATATCTGTCATCAATTGATGTTTTTAATGTTATTTATTTGGATCATTTAATTAATATTGATTTTATTTATAAATTTATTTATAAATAATTTATAAATAATATATTTTTCGAATTTGTAATTGATATTACTTTTTATCAATTAAATCATACTCAATTTAAGAATACGACAGTAGTTAATATATAATAAAAATTTCACGAAATTTTGCAACACTCGTTCTTCGGCACCGTGCCCAAGCGATACGTCCGTCAAAGCGTTCGCGCGGCCGACTGCTTAGTTGCGCCGCTCTTAACGACGCGAATTTCATGTTCTGTGGTTATTTTCAAATACTTATCATTTGAAAACTATTGATGCCTTAAGATTTTGCTATTAATATTTTCGATTTACTTTTTCATGAGAAATATGTACGTGCCAACCCTTGTGCTAACTCTGGTACACCCTG
>NW_012130093.1:1917427-1929173 GCF_000143395.1 Atta cephalotes | reverse complement strand
GTATATATATATATATATATATATATATATATATATATTTTTTTTTTCTATATATATATATTTTCTTAGAGCCTTTTTTACCAGGCTCGCTATTATGAATACCGCCACGATTCCTGCGCTTACTGAGCGAAATGTTACGAAGCTCTACCAAGCTCGTCGCGCTGCGCTTTCTCCCTTGTAACTCACAATCACAGACTTTTCGTCCAGTAGATTTCCCATTGAAATACTTGAAATAAAATCAAAATAATATTTCAAGCATCTTTAAAAAAGTCCCATAGAACAGTTCTCTGAATGATATCTTGAAGACATCCTTATGATATAGACATTCTTTGAGACTGTGTTGTATGGGATAATTTCTTAAAATAATAATAAACTTTATACAAATTTTTATACAAAATTATAATAGACTTTTACGGATGACGTTTATAGTATAAAGTACAACAACTCATTAAAATAAGAAAATGAAATGCAGTTGAGAATGTAATGAGAGGCGCAGAAATAAAATAGATTTTTACATGGATAACAAGTAGAAAATTGTGAAGATAAAAAATCGAAAATGAACAAGATCTTCAGCAGCAACATACTGCCCATCTTTTTTATATATAAAAAATATAATATATATATATATATATAATAATATATATAAAATATAATTTTATATATAATAATATATATAAAATATAATTTTTAATATATATATAAAAAATATAATTTTTTATATATTTATATTTATAATTTGATTTATATATACAAATAAATATTTTATTGTAATTATAAACTTTTTTTCGCAAATTAAGGAAATGTTATATTATATTCGAGTTATTATTTTATTATTGACATAATTTATATTAATATTATTTTATTATTATTGATATAATTTTATTATTGACATAATTTATATGAAATACACACAAATATTTTTCATGAAATACAAACAAATATTTTTCTATGAGGTGTTCTTAAATCTTTTCACTGTAATTATAGAATCTAAAATTTATTACAACGATATTAGCAGTTATTATTATTTAACATAAGATTATTGTTTTTAATATACTGTTTTATTATATTTGATTCTCATAAATATAGAAATGTGAATATTATATTTTTTATTTGGTAAATGTTTTTAGAAACAATGCATGTCGTCTGCAGATTAAGAACTTTATTACCAAATTAAAAGCGAGTTATACGTGAAATTGATATCTATATGTATTTCTTGTTTCAAAATTATATTATTATATTATTATGTGTTAATATCCTTTCGTAAGTAGAATGAATTACTATAATACTAATTTTCTTAAAATGACATAAAGACATTTCTAAATTCGAATGCGATGTCGATCAACGTACAGCATCGAGAATAAACAAGTCCTTCCTCTGCGGCTAACAGTAACAAGAAAGAGAAACACGTCAACGTGCTGTACATACAAGATCCACGCAACGATGGTGTTGGACATTTTGCATGAATAAAAAAATCTGTCCCGTCTCGTGAGTTCGTAGATTAGTGGGAAAAAGAACAAGAAATTTTCCTGCGATCGATAAGTATAATAAGAAAAGCCAATAAAAAAAACAGAAATAGTAAAAAGAAGTAGTGAAAAATAATTTTTATTATTTACAGGTGCCTTCATTACTTCAGTAACGAAAAATTGCAGTCGCACGTAATGGACTACCAGAAAATCAACGAAAATCATCCAACTGCCGAGCGTGGATGACAAGTGGGTCGAATTTGGGAACCACTGCAATAAGGAGCGCGTCCCATTCATCATATACTAACTTAAAGTGTGTTCTACGGAAAATAAACCCGACAGGGGAGATGCGTCATATCAACAGCACGAGGTATTTAATACAGGATACGTGCGTTGTTCATATGATGACGCGTTATATCACTTCCGTCGAAGATTGTATAATGTACAGTTCGCGCGATAATTCCGACGAAAGACTTGGACATCGTGTAAAAAACATTATATCCGCCAATGTGCCCATGGAAACGTCAAAACAGCAATAGGAGGCATACAGCAACGCGGTATAACATTTGCGAGAAACCATTCGCGGACGACACGCGGATCCGTGATCTGCCATCTCATCGGACGATACCGTGGTCCAGCGCATTTGAATTGCAATTATAAAAATTTATTAAATATTTCGATCGTTTTTCACAATTTATCGGGTTACGACGCACGCTTTATAATTAAGGAAATTGTTACCGCGTACGAAGGACATGTAGATGTGTTACCGATAACCAAAGAAAAATATATTTCGTTCACTAAACATGTTAAAGATATAGCCAAGAAAACAGACTCGCGAAAATGCATAAAATTACGATTCATCGATTCATTTAAATTTCTCAATACAAGCCTCGATAAATTGGCGTCGTTTCTAAGCAAAGACAAATTAAAAATCATACGTTCCAAATTTTTAACACTATCGGATGAAGAATTTGAATTACTGACTCGTAAAGGGTCCTTCCGTACGAATACGTTTATTGCATCGAAAAATTGCAGGACATGCGCTTACCACCGCGCGAATTATTTTACAGTTCGTCGATAGGCAATACAATATCCGAGAACGATTACGTTCACGCCGCAAACGTCTGGAAACGATTCTCCATCTGAACGGACAGTGATTTGTACTTGAAAACTGATGTCTTATTATTGGACATTTTCGAAAATTTCCGCGACAGTCGAGTTATGGTCTCGATCACGCATTACTGCGCATTGCTTGGTTTCGTGAGACGCGATGTTAAAATATATGCGCGTAAAGTTTGAGTTACTCACCGACATCGATACGATCATGTTCACCAAGCGCGGTATACACGGCGGCTTTAGTTCAAGCAGATATGCGCAGATTAATAACAAGTACATGCATTCGTACGACTCATCGAAATCATCGTCGTACTTGATGTTAACAATTTATACGGGCGATGTGTCAATCATTGTCGTACGCCGAATTTCGATGAGTCGAAGACGCTATGAACTTTGACGTGAGCGTGATCGCTCCGGATTCATCCATTGATTATATTCTCGAGGTTGATCTTGAGTATCCACAGCATCTACACGATCAACATATTGATCTACCTTTCTGTCCGATGTGGGATAGCTCGGCAAACGCGAGGATAAACTTCTAGCGACGCTATATGATAAGCAGCATTACATCATCCACTATCGAACTTGCAATGTACTCGTCACGGTCTTCGCGTAACAAAGATTCATCAGGTGCTACAATTCGCGCAATCTCCATCTCCGCGAATACATTGAACTCAATACAAATTTCAGAACCTGCGCAAAAAATTTCGAGAAAAATTTATATAAATTCATAAACGCGGTATTCGGTAAAACTATGGAGAATGTTCGAAATCACGATGTAAAATTAGTAACAAAATGGGACGGTACGATGCAGAGGCAATGACTGCAAAACCGAATTTCCACAGCTGTAGCGTCTTTGCGAAAAATTTGATCGCTGTAGAACCGCAAACTCGAAGTAAAGTTCAATAAGTCAATTTACGTGGGTACCCACTTGACATATCGAAAGTCTTGATTGAATTTCACCACGAGTATATGTTACCACTATTTCGCGACAAATGTAAAATTATGTACATCGACAGGCAGTTTCATTTACCATATAGAATGCAACGTTTACAAGATTATGAAACGCGATATCGCTAGATTCGACACGAAGCGATTATCCGGCGGACAACGCGTATGATGTGCCTCTCGCGAACAAAAAAGTACCCGGTCTGATGAAGAATGAAAATAACGGTGCGATAATGATTGAATTGGTCTCAGAGCGAAGATGTACGCGGTAAGAATGGACGGCAAGAAAGAAACTAAAAAGGCGAAAGGCGCCTTTTTTTACGACATAAAGAGTAACGTCGTAATGCGAATGATAACATTCGACGATTACATGCGATGAACGAAAAGATCGAAATGACTCGCCGTCAATCATGTATCGCTGTTGATCTAAATTACATGAGATGTACACGATATCCGAATCGAAGATCTCTCTGAGTCCATATGATGACAAACGATATCGGACTCGATGGAGACGTTATCGTGGGGGCATTTGGATATCTTTGTAATACAGTACCGGTCAAAAGTTTAGACTCAGCGTTTGAAATGATATATTTTTGTAAATAACATTGACTTTAACAGTATTGAAACATTGAATGTCAATTGAAACATTGAGTTTGATGGTATTGGAACATTTGAATATCAATCAAAATGTTGATACATGCTATTTAACATCCACTTGTTCACGTTTACACTATTTCGAAAAGATTACATTATGCGCGTCGTTTTAGGCTGCGTTACTGTTCAGTGTTCTCAATGTGTTATTATTATCAATTATCCTTTATTCTCTTTGTTTAAGGTAAGTTTAATTAGCTCAGTTATATTTCTAGTGGAAATTTACAATTGAAAACATATATTATATTTATAAAATTAAAAACCATAGAACCATAAGGGTTATTTATATTATTATTTCTTCCGTTTATAGTACACGGAATGGGTCAAAAAAAAAGAATTAAACGTAGAAATACGTGCTATAATTGCACTATATAAAGAAGAATATTCTTCACGACAAATATCTTCGAAAAGGTTTCTCAGACTACAGTTGTGAGGACGTTAAGAAGAAAGCAAGAAACCGGGTTAAACACTAGCCGCCATTGTTCTGGAAGACCCAGAGTAACTCAAAAAGTGAAGATAAGTTCATCTGTGTTCAAAGTAAGCGTTCGCGACTTCTGCACCAGAAATTCGCGAAGAACTGAATGCTACCAGAGAGAAGCCTGTATCTGTAACGACTATCCAATGTCGACTTCGTGATCATGGATTAAAAAGGATGTGTGGCTGCTAGAAAATCACTGCTAAACAAAATAAAGTCAAAAGATTGCAATGGGACAAAAACATAAAATCTGGTCAATTAATCAATGGGAAAAAGTATTATTTATAGAAGAATCAAAATTCGAACTTTTTGGAGGAAAACGTAGGAAGTATGTTCGTCGCCAGATCGGCGAACGTATGAAAGAGCACTATATGGTATCAACCGTGAAACATGAAGGTGGTTCGGTTATGAGGATGTTTTGCTAGAGAAAAAGTTGGCGATCTCGTAAAAATCGAAGGGGTTATGGATCAACGGCAATATCACAGTATTTTAAAATTCCATGCTTTTCCATCTGGAAAGAAAATAGCTGGTCGTGGTTTGTTTTCCAACAGGATAATGATCCTAAACACATCAAAATTATGCAAAAACTATATTAACAACAAAGAAAAGCAAAAAGAGTTAAAATACATAAATTGGCCCCCTCAATCACCTGATCTAAACCCAATTGAACTGTTGTGGGATGAATTGGTTAGAATCGTGCGAAAAATGAGACCAATGAATCAAAACCAACTGTGGGAGTTCCTGCAAGTACCTTGGACTGAAATTTCCACTCTGACTTTGAAGAAATTGATAGAAAGAATGCCAAGAATATGTACAGCTGTTTTGCGGGCTAAAGGAGGCTATTTTGAAGAGTCTAAAATATAAATAAAGTTATATAATTCCAATTATTTATGGTAATTTTATGGTAATTTTTAATTCATCGACCGTTTTGCTTTACACCGGAAATTTTTAACTAACATTTGATGCTAAAAATTTTGATTATTGATATAAAACGCATAATAATATAGAGGTGAGTTTAAATTTTTGACGGGTACTGTATATGTATCAACATTTATATTACTATTATGTTTTTTTACATTTTTTTTATATTTTAATGCAGTGTATGTATATTATTATTCTAATTTATGTATTACAATTTTCTTAATTTGTACTTCATGTATAATATGTTTTATGTAGTGTCATTATTATGTATCACTATTATTTTTCATTTCATGTATCGTACATTTATATCTGTATATTTCAAAAGATGGAAAGGATAATAAAAAAAAATATATTTTACACGTTTATATACTTATATTGATATATTTTTTATATGTAGAAATAAAATATATGAATCAAAATTTTATCAAATAACATTGTTTTTGTGTATCCATGAATTGTGCGATCCATCAAATCCCAGCCACTTGACGTACACTTTGTCTCTCTTCCTGCGCAGTACTTTCTCCACGAGATACACGTCCGGATGAATAGCGCGATGCAACTCGTGCTCGTAAAACGCTCCAGCGACTTAGCCTGCTACAGATCGTCGTATCCCCGGACTATGACACGCCTTCGCGGAAAATATCTTCTTGTCGGAGCTTGCAATTCCTTGACGAGTCGACGTCTGTCGGAGCTAATTTTTTCTTTCTTTTTCTCAGATCTTTTTTTCATAATTCCTCGCGTAATACACAGGGTACAAGAAAATAATGTATTTTTTCTTGATAATGTCACTCGACTGATTTGTTTCATGGATTTAATTTATAATAAGACGCGATTTAATTTATAATAAGATCGGCTTCGCGAAGTTCCTCGCGAGAAGATGATCGATCTCGTTGTCGTGAACATTGTTGCCCGCTCGGTGCGAAGCGTCGAGCAATCGTAGACGATCCACTAACTCGTTAGGATTATCCCACATAATAGATCGCGTTGTCGTTCAATATCATTGCGTGGGGTAATGCCTTTTTAGATTTCTTCTTCTGTTTCTTGGGTATGATCAACATCAACGGCGCGATTATGTATTTGTACTCTGTATCCTGTTACTCAATAATCGGCTCTGCGATTGATGCTTGTGTTTATGCGCGTTCGTCGCCAGCAGCATGCTCTTGTACTTGCTCATATCGTTTTCCGTATAGAGGAGATCGTCGGAATTCTCTTGAAAATCAACTTGTAAAGACCAGGTGTATCGGCGTATCATATGCCATCGATAATTATGTTGTCATGTCATCCACATCGAAATGTTTATTGCTAAACATTAGCTCATCCTTGTGTAGGTAAACGCCGTACACATGATTTACACCACTCTCTTTATCTTGCGTCACTCTCAAAACAGTTTCGACATACTTTTGATCCAGCGGGCCCAAGCCGGCTCGTAACACTTCTCGACCTTTCGACGTTTGCAGCTAATTTTGAATAATTTTGAACTTCGTCGCTAGCGAATCTTCCGTCGTTTCGAAAACGACTTTATTGTCGGTACGATTTTGGTATATGGTGTGAAGGTTATCAGCTATACACGATTGTGCGATTATTGGATTTATGCAGAGTCGTGGAACGTTCGAACATCTCGCTCGCTTTTTCTCCCTCCTCTTGTTCCTCTTCCTTCTTCCTCTCACGTTTAGAGACAGACGTTGCATCTTCATCGCGCGACTCTCTTTGTCGCGCGCATGCCGGAGCTGTCGACGAAAAGTTGCAGCGGCTCGATAAGAGATTTAAAATGTCTGTCCAACGCGATGCCCTCCTCGATCCTATCGATCTTCAGAGCGCGATGTTTCTTGCGAATCGACTCGTTTTCTCGATCTCTCTCGCGATTTTTTCATGCTCATGCACATGCTATGTTCGCCTCTGGTTAAGCCTCAACTGGTCACGTTACGGTACCGCGAATTCATTAAATCCTTTTCTGTATCGTCCATTTGTGAGCGTATTGTCTTTGTCTATCACTAGAAATCCATTTTTTGCTGCCAACAGTCGCGACATAACGCGCAAAATTCGTACGACATGTCGGTATTCACATGATCATTGTAAATGGGTTTCAAGTTGGTACCGTCCTGTTTGAATAGTATCAGAAGATTCGCATTGTTGCATATCAGATATTTGGGTATCCTCGCATATGTCTGACAAAGATAGAAGGAGTCGACGTTTGCGTAGCGGCGCATTCTCTCACCTATCCTGCTTGTCACGTGCCACGTCATCAAAGAATTAAAATAGAATTTAGATGCACGGTGGAACGACATCACTGTTGTTGGAGAACGTAAAGTAGCCGATTTCATCAATAGATGTAAATAAATTTTCGAAATATTGATATTTTGGTTGTTGCAACGATTTCGAGTAGGTACACGTTCTCAAAACGTACGCTGTTCGAGTTCTCGAGTAAACTTATGAGAACGTTGATTTTATCGCAATTCGACGGGCCGCAAATGATCGCGCGTATAGTACTCGGCAGCATTTCACCTTGCGCTTCTCCGTGCTGCCTCCCATCATTCGTGATTTCGCAGTTTGTGACGCGTATCGTCAGCGGTTGCAGCACGAATTTCATGTTCACACTACGCGCTCTCGAACTATTTAAAAGCGCGCGAATCTACGAGTCGCGCAGTAGCAAAATGTATCTCGCTGTGTCATCCTTCCGATATTCGAGACTTGAGCACCAAGCAGTTGCAATATATATCGAAGATAGTACTCTTACATCGATTACGTCTTCTAGACGTGTTTGATGTAATCGATGTAAGAGTACTATCTTCTAGAACTTCTAGGACAAACTTCTAGAACACATGAAGGCAGATTCGGAGATTCGAATCTATTGTCGCTGCGACGAGCTACAATCAGCGGAGGCATATTGACGGTCCCGCACCAAAGATAAAGGATTGGCGTCGATCGATGGTTTGTTGAATCGATAAACGCGCTTTCGAGTTACATATTCCGGGTTACTAGTTTTGCGGTCCGAGCACTTAACTTACGAAGCGATTAGCCAGAGGTGACGCGGGCATAAATTCGCTGGACGCGACGTGCCGAGAACACGACATTGCGTATTCGCACAGCAATACTCGATAGAAACGCGGCGAACAAGGTACTCGCCGATAAAGCGCTAGGACGCGTTACCGCGAAAGATTCGGTTCTAAGTGAGAGAGCCGCCGCTGCTGCCGTTTAGGCAGCGATGAAAGCCAAGACCAAGATCGACATGGACATGAAACCGAAAAAGACGATAAAGAAAAAATCAATGAAAAAACGGATATTACTGACGGCGAAACGAGGCGATGCATTACCTTTTCTGCCAATGTTAGGCTCGGGCCCTTGATTGGCGGCGCGGTAAACGATAGCAAAACCGCACGACATCAGTTCGAGCAGCTGCAATGTCATGATCGCGCGATGGAACAGAGCCGCGGACAAATACGGACTCGGATTGTATCTCAGCCCCTACGCGGATAGGGCGTAGCAGCAAAGAAAACAAAAACGCCAAAGAGACGATAAAAATGCCCTCGGATGTAATTACCGATGTGCAATTGAACGAGCTCGCGAGATGTATGCGTATACTTTAGAGGCGTTTTCATGCATTAACATATTACCGACGAGCGGCGCATGCCGAAACGAAAACGGTAATTTGGACGACGGAGCCTAGTACTGAGTAGCGTACGCGAAGAGGAACAACCGCGTCGTGTACTCAACAGTTTCAATAATCTTCGATCGCCCAAGAAATTGGGCGATATTTCGGGAACGGTACTAGCTTATTATCGATCAGTAAGCGCTTATCGTTTTAGAATACATACTTCTCTGCTGTAGACTGATTTAGGGTATGGTCAATGCGATGCTACAAACGCTTTGAAGCGTTGACCTAAATCAGTCGCGTGTTTTTTAATTGTCAGTTTGTAAAATTCTTTCTTCTAATTGGTCCATCAAATGCTTCAAAGCATTTACAGTGAGACTTTAACTACGGTAATCTTAATCATAATAGGTAAAATGGCATATTCAATAGAGCAACTGAATAAAAATCCTTGGCTTGCAACTGAATAAAAATCCAAGATGTAGTTGGACATGCAAAATTGTAGCCAAGATTTATTCGAAAATTGTTCTGGGATCGCAACTTAAACGAATGATTCTCTTAATTTCTCTTTTGTAAATGCAATATCGGAAGATTTTTTTTACTTATCCTTTACATTAAAAAAAGCATATACAAAAAGAACGGAAAACGTGCGATTCAATACAGGTTTAATTATTTAAATCATGAGATAATATCTTTAATTAATGAATTAAATAATACATAATGAAACATTTGTAACATTTTGTATAATTTTAATTCATATAAGAAAAATCAAAAAGATATACATTTTAAATAATAAGCTCTATTCTGCTTTAAAAACGACAATTCACTACTTTAAAAAAATTCATTCACTGCTCTAAAAACAATTCACTGCTCTAAAAACAACTATTCATTGCTTTAAAAATAATTCACTACTTTAAAAACAATTTACTGCTTAAAGAATAATTTACTGCTATAAAAACAACAATTCACTGTTTTAAAAATACAAATTCATTGCTAATGCAACAATCGATAGCAATCACTTACAGAATGTATTACAATCATAGACTTTATGTTGACCTTTACATATAGGACAATTCGAGGTTTCGTCAGACACGCATGCGCAGGTAATGGATTTGTTTGATTTGTTGATACCGGAAAGAACTTACATTATCTCATTATGAGACAATGACAAAAATTCTGAACTCTTTAAGCTTCGGAAACTTTATTTTAGTACCTTTTAACTTCCATTCTCTTTTTGTATTTTTATCTAATTTAAGCACAAGAATATGAATGAAAATTGTGTCCTAGTGCTCAACTGATTGTCTTAACTTAATGACTGACTATGCTGAGAGATATTATCAATAAACTGTCTTAAAGCTATGTGAGACTTCTTCAAAGGCATCAAATCGAGGAATTCTTGCAAGTGATGTTCCACTAACCTTAATCGTTTTTCGGATCTGTGTTTAGTAAGTTCCATGCAATTACATAATTATCGCCTGTAATCTCTAATGTTTATTACTATAGCAGCGTCGCCAATTAATCCAAGCCTCAAATAATGCAACTTTTTTACCGCTAGTAAAGAAATATCGGCATCTATGAGAGATTCAAATAGTTCGCGAAAAGAAATCCATTTATTATAACTATCATCGAATTTTGGCAATTCTACATCCGATAATTTTATGGTGATTGGTTGATTGACGATAATTTGTTGATCTCCTATTGAACTTTCGGAAGTAGAACTCGTTGGATTCGATAGATTTGCTCGTTTTAGACGTGACTGAAATGCTTTGTCTGAGGTTATAATAATACAAATTTTCAAAATTTTCTCTATCACGGAGCTGCATTTCCGCATCTAACTCCTCGATTTTATCTTGAATACCATCAAACTCTTCCCAGAACTTTTTAGTCAGTTCTAATCTGCTAGGCAATTCTGCGAATTTGGCAGAATATGTCGCCGCTTTCTTGAGATATTATTGTCGAGATAGTATTGTCAATCTCGCCTTAATTCTTCCCCGACTGTTAACCAATTAGCTTAATTCAGATGTAGCCATTTTACTCTGATAATGTTTTCTAAAATACAAATATTCAAAAATAAGTTTAATGACAACTTATTCTTCTTAATCGCTTATTCTTAATCTATTTGCGCTCATTGAATTCCAGCACGTATATTGCTGCCCAAGTTCATCAACCTCCTGCTTCCATAAAATGTCGAATAGAGTGACGTGGCGCCAGCGCACTGCCAGCGCGAGAGAGAGAGAGAGACAGACGGGAATCCCCTTTTAAGCGTTAGCTTGCCGATAGTTGGTTCTGTTTCAAGGAGTGCTCTATCGAGGAATGAAGGAGACCGTTTCTTTATGCTAGTCGAATGCTAATACCGTTTTTAATCGGCTATCTCGCCTTCAAGCGCCAGAGAGAGAGAGAGAGAGAGAGAGAGAGAGAGAGAGAGAGAGAGAGAGAGAGAGAGAGAGAGAGAGAGAGAGAGAGAGAGAGAGAGAGAGAGAGAGAGAGAGAGAGAGAGAGAGAGAGAGAGAGAGAGAGAGAGAGAGAGTAGAGAGAGAGAGAGTAGAGTAGAGTAGAGAGTAGAGAGAGAGTAGTAGTAGTAGAGTA
>NW_012130093.1:1897986-1917139 GCF_000143395.1 Atta cephalotes | reverse complement strand
GTACCGAGTACGTCGACGANACGTNACNGTCACGTAGCGTATAGCTAGAGTCAGTACAGACGTGCGAGAGAGAGAGTAGAGAGAGAGNAGAGAGAGAGAGAGAGAGAGAAAGAGAAGTGCGTCTCTTGAATGGTCGACAAAGAGACCCTCGCAAGCGAGAAGAATTTGTTGCTGCTTTTCAAGGAGGTGAGGCCAATCTCGCTGCATGAGGAAAACGAGAAAGGTGCGCTATCGTTTTCCCAAGGACCAGCAAATCATCCTACTTCCAACACAAAATAGTGCTTGTACTTGCCAAAGCTCGCTTTTGTCTGAGATATGAGCGTTCGACCGACCATTTGTTGTGATCGACGACTAATCTCCTCTCTTATTTGGTGTCAATTCGGCTCGAAGAATCAATGTTTTCTACGATATTTAAATTGGATATCGTAGAATAATGAAATTCATGAATTAAATGAACCGACACTATTTATTAATACAGAGGGACTTATTCTTAATGAACCGCATTAAATTATGTTAATAATCATCATCTCTTCTCTCCAACGCCGCGATGATCGTATGCTTCTTAGATAATGCCTAGCGCAAAGCGCGATAAATCAAAACGAATGCGCAAATAAGAAAATTTAATGCGAACAAAACTATGTAAATATTGCTGGCTGTTTACACGGGAAATCCGCAGTAATCCCTTACTGCACAACTGATAATATGTATATATAATAAATATACCATTTCCTTTAGTGATAAGCCCACTGAGGACCGACAAAAGAGTTCAATCAAATCGTGCTTCTACTTGGCACTCGACCATCCATTCTGGAACTCCTTTTAAAAGGAACAACAAAAAAATATATAAACAAGCAATAATAGAAACAAATTCCCAAAAATTGCAAATGTAAAGAAATATATAATTTATTTTATTATCTACTATATTAATCAAAGAATCTTAATCAGCTCCCTTCTTCTTCTTATACTTCGCACGATCCTCGCTAAATCCTTTTCTTTTCTTACATAATAATTATAACAAAGAGTATGTTTCTAAGATATTTTAACATAAGTCATCTCAATACCTCTAAATTGCACACAGATTTATTACTAAATGCTTTCATCTTATTAGCTCCATTGTCAGAAATTATCTATTTCTTTTCATCACACATATCCAAAAAGGACATTTTCTAATTTTTTATGAATAGCTGCAGCATTGTATTTTCCAGAAAAAGACTGACAATCTATTGTCATGTGGTGCATGACAATAATAAAAACAATAATAAAATCTTCATCAATAAATTGTAATGTGAAAGCTATGTATGAATCGCCATATCTTAACGTCCATAAATCAGTTATCATGCATATTGCATCAAAAAAGTTTTTACAAAGATATTATGATAAGCATTCTTCATGTAATTTTGATATCACTCGAAAATGTAGTGCGAGAAGGAACAATATATTTTGGTTCTAAAGAGAAATCAAATTCTTGAAATCTCGTTCCTCGACAACATTATATGTATGTAAATTCTTACAGATAAATGTTGCTATCGCTCTAATTATTTCTTGTGCTTTTTTTGCTTGAAGATTTATGTGATATTGTGAAATTAAAACTATTTTTCAAAGATATTTGCTTATTTGATATTTTTTTCGGTTTTGACAGAGCCCGTACATATTCTTTAAGCTTCTTTAATTTTAAATATTTTTGACATGCAACGATATGTTTTTTCAAATGATACTGAAATTGTTGTGGTATCAGTTAGTATACTTTTTACGAGTATTACACACTACTTTGAAACAATAATTTTTTATTTTACTGAAGAAATGTCAAATCAGTGCATGAAATTAATTTTCAACATATCATTAATTGCTGCTGTGTTATCTTTATTCTCTGTATTATCTACTATCCTGTTCTTTTTGAGCTTGACTTGGATCATCTGGAACAATTCTCGTTTAAATCAATACTTCCGAACAATTCATTTAAATCAATACTTCTATTGTTATTATTAAAACTATCTAAAACTATCTACGTTATAATTGTTACAATATATTGTTACATCATTTAAAAATGACAGAATAAATGATGATTAATTTATGTATATTTATAAATTAGGTTATGAAAAGGTGTATGCGTGCATATGCACGTGTGTTACATTGACCAGTAAGTGCGAAACAATTACTAAAATTAATACTCTCAAACTACATGTTCTCTACAGATAGGTTTTCCATAACTTAATCTCTACAATACTAATACAATAACAATACACACCAAATTTTTCTTTCGAAATGCAGGATTTCTTGAGTTAATATAAACTAATGTCAATTCTAAGTAGAATCGTAAAACTCGTAATGTGTTGTCGTAAAACTTGTAAGAACTTATGACTAATATTCTAATTTTATGCGTAGGGGAAGGGGACAGCTTTGTTCAGGCACATCTTCGAACTTTACAAATTAAAAAACTGTCCTTTTCTGCGATTACAAATTGTAATTTTAAAAATGGCAATATAATCACGGATAATTATCACGTAAAGCTGTCGCGATTGTTAATCTAATCTAGAAGAATTTTGTTTTTGTGTTTTAAACGTTTCCTCTTGCACATGTAATTATTTTTAAATTAAATAATATATTTATATAATTGATTTTATTGTGTTTCATGTTTTTTCTTACGTCCATATCTACGTAATAAAAATGAAATATTTGATTTTTATCGATATTTTGATAAACAAACTAAGACATATTTTCAATATGATAGGGATAGATTTGAACAAAGCAAACGGGGCTCCTTAGAACATTTCAATCGCAACTGCCGCGAGCTACGCGAGCTCCCATAAAGCCTATGGCACATACAAAAACGTAAGACAATAGATGTAAGCAGTAAGGAAATCGTAACATTAGATTTGTTACTGACCTTACGATCTCTACTATAATTAATCAATTTGCTTACTGCTTATTGCCTTACGTTTCTGTATGTGCCATAAGCTTCAGAGCTACCGCAGACAAAATTTCTATAACAGTGATCTTAAGCCAATGAGCCAATCAGGATACTGCTTTAAATCTACATAATCTGATGGAAATAGAAATAGCAGTAAACTTATCCATAAGACAAATTTCAATCGATTTTTATGAATAAGTTTATTGTTATTTTTGGTAAAAATTATTTTTAACATAGTGTCTTAAATAATTCTTATCACCAAATAATTTTTTAAAATCTTTATGCAAATTTACATTAAAAACTCCGAATTATACTTGCGAGAATTGATGTTACAAAATACAGAATCTGGAAATTCCGTATTTACCATAGGTAAAGGCTTATAAAAAAATCCAAGTAACAAAGAATCTATATCGTAAAAAAATTCCTTTCATAAGCGAATGTAATTTTATGTCACCGTCATTTCTGGAACAGCGAATATCAACATCAAACAATTTTGTTAATATCTTTTTTAATTTCTGTAACATCACTTATATTCTTCACTTATATTCTCTCTGTACTGATGATCATCGAGACTTGATCGAAACGTCTACTTTATTATTAAAATTTTTAACTGTACAACTTTCGCTAAAGATATCTTATGTTGTGGATATATGCTCTTCATTATATTTTGTATTCTTAAGCTACCTTATATATGTAATCAGTTGATGAAATTTCAAAAACAAATGATCAGCAATAGCTATACTGTCGGTACGATGACAGCAGCATAATAGCAATTAATCATTCCATTTTGAGCATTATAATAAAATATGACGGCAATAAAACATATGTAACGATATCCATTGTTGTGTCTTCAAGTTATGAAGTTTTTTAATCAATGTCATCTAACAAAATGTTATTACGAAAATCACTTACCCGTGAGCATTGCGCATCTCTGCCGATAAAGGAACCACGGCGGAAATGCATTAACTGGTAAATAAAAATCACAATGGGAAAGAAAATAAGGAGCGCAACATATCGCATGTAAAGTGAGTTCTAAAGTTGAGCTTTAATATGGAATCCGTATTTAGCAAATAAGAATTAAATCCAAGAAAGAAATTGCATATAGCAATTAATAATCAGAAGTCATCTTCTTATTAATTATATTGCGTATCAATATATTCACGGATTTATTTACGCACGTGATTGATTTCTACAAACGTATCTATTGGCTCTATTATTAATTATTGGCACTACTATTAATAATTGCCAATTAATCATTCGACAACTGAGAATTACCACGAAGAAAGAAACATTGCACGCGGTAATCACAAATTTAAATTCCATCGCAAATCAATACGGCCACTGATTTATACTTGAACGATAAATTAGGAATTTTGTTAACTTTATTATTAACCTTATTAATTACAATAAAATACTATCGATTAATTTATATATTCGTTGAAATTACTTGAGCGCGTTGTACATATGCAACTCGATACAGTATACAGTAGCGCAACTCTCTGTCGACACTTTTAATGTTGATGGAAGCCAAAATCGTAGCACGCATGTGCTAGTTGAGACATACGGTAATGCCATCTAGACTTCTCTCTCACTTACTCTCTTAGGCTGTCGCACATATCTTCCGTAACAGTAATCATAAGATGTACCTTAAGAATAAGCCAATCATAGTCGAGAATTTTTTTGAATTCTTAATTCTGATTGACTGATACTTGCGTTATGTCTTATGTTACTGTTATGGAAGGTATGTCTGGCAATCCTTACGCTTCTATCCTGTCCGAAACTGTAGATCCTGTCTGTAGTTCAAATAATATTCTAAAGCGATGTAACAATGAGATTTGAAGACATTAAAAATTAAGCCGTAAGAAATTAACAATCATAGTGGATTGTTATCCGGACGATTCTTACGCCTTAAAATTTCATTGTAAATGAAATCGCTGGTTAATTGATTGAAACATTAAAGAAATCTAATTATAAAAAAGTATAAAATTAAACAATATATATATGTAATTTACATATGTATATACATTTATATGCATATGTGTGTGTGTATGTGTCACATATATATGTATATGTGCACATAAAGGGAGAATACAAATTTATAATTACAGAAAATGATGAACTTTATTTTAATATGATAAAAAGTTTATAATCTATGATGAATTTTTTATTTTTTAAGTTTCTTTTACTAGCTCACACTGTGACTATACTCAATCTATCTAGAGGTCTAGAAAGAAAAAAAGAAAATATATATAAACATATATATAAACAATATATATAAACATTAAGAAATTATTTACAATATTATAAATATTATAAAATATAAAATCTATACACAGTTTACATACAAAATCGATAATATACGATTTTAAACATGCTAATGTATAGATATCATATTTGGTTTGCAATGCATAACATAAAAATTTAATTATAATTATATACATGTTACAATATAAACAGCAAAACAGATAAATATCTATAAGTAATCTGAAAATAAATAAGTAATCTAAAGTAAACTGAAATTGATAGTCATAAAAATTATAATTATAAAATTACCTTATGATAATGTCAAATCTTTTCCAAATTTTGTGGATGGATGGCATCTGGATGAAGAAGAAATCTTCTTTTAAACCACTAATTTTAAACTACTTCTCTTCAAAAATGTAAAGAGCATAATTGACAATTTCTAGAAGAATATTCAAGATCTTTTTCTTCTAAATCCAGTCTCCTACTTCTTCGTATCCATTGCAATCATTTGTTAAAATAATTTATTAATGTAAAAAAATTAAGCATCATATTCTTTAGGAAATTTAAATATTTTTTTCTAATTCAAGATTTCCAGAACATCCATTTATTGAACAAATATTTAATTTTTTTTCCACTTATTTTCTTGATATGCAATCTATTTTTTTTTCTGATCTATTTTTTTATATCTGAAACAGAACTAAGATCAAAGTGTTTTCTGCAAGAAAATTGATATATCTACAATTCTCTTTAAGGATAATTCTTTCTTTATTCTTTTCATTTGACTTCATTTTATTTCACTTCACTTCACATATATAATAACCCACTTCATTTTACTTTTTTTTATTTCACTATCAATATCTAAAACAATTTGCAAGACATAAAAGCATACGAACTTAATACTGTCATTACCGCCAATTACTACACAACACTTCAACGGTTAAAAAAAGCTCGAAAACACAAAGAATAAGTGAGAGAAAAGTTCAGATGGCGTTACTGTATGTAATATCTCAACTTGCGCATGCGCGCTATGATTTTGGCTTCACATAATGAATAGAGTTACACTACTGTATACTGTGACGGAAACGCGATGTAAACAAGTCAATGGTTAGATTCTGAGTGCGTTGGTTATTAATAAGAAAGATAAATGATGCTTACAGCGTTGCGTTGTGATCGCGGACACGAATACATTCATATTATTGTATTATAAGATAGCACCTGCAGTGAAATAGAGATTTTATTTTCGCGTTTTGTAACTTGCGAAAAATCCGCATCGTCGCATATGATTAACTGTGACCAATATCCTTACTGGATTGACTGACTTATGTCAGTGACACCGAAGAAAGTGGTTGTAGCGATTCTTTCGCGAAACCGAGTAATTCGTTACGAAAAAAGCACGAGAGGATAAGATAATAAAAAGCTTTGATAGTGAATCTCGTGTATTATAAGATCTTCGTTTGCAACGTAGACAGAGTTGTACGCCCTTTTCCCCCAAGGAGTTCTTCAGAGTCTCTCTTTCGGGTTAACCTGATCCTCTTTTTAAACGCCATAATTCTTAAAGGAAATCACGGGCTAGACTTATTGCCTTACAGTATTAATCTAGCCCATTGACTTGTTTATATCGAGTCTCTGAGTATGTGTAACGCGCTCAATTTCAATTAGTCGAATAATTAATCGGTAGTATTTTATTGTGACTAATAGAATGCAGATGTTCGTGCACGATCTCGGAGCGCGCGCGGAGAACCGCTATGTGCGAGTCGAATGCTTGCTGAAATGAGACAGTAACATTTCGGAGGTAAATAGGAAATCAATGTAGGCGCGGAAATCAATGCGCAAAATGAAAAAAAAA
Source organism: Atta cephalotes (assembly GCF_000143395.1). NCBI lineage: Eukaryota > Metazoa > Arthropoda > Insecta > Hymenoptera > Formicidae > Atta > Atta cephalotes. The sequence goes on along the minus strand of NW_012130093.1, from coordinate 1,910,141 downwards.
CAAATTTAACCAAATACGTTTTTATTAATAATCATAATTTTACATATTTCATTTTCTTCTTCAGAGACTTAATTCATTCTTTAACTTATTTTAATTATAAAAATAATTAATTATTAAAACTTCTCTTAGATTATCAAATTTAAAATTTCTTCTATTATCTGATAAAATGAATTTGTATTTTGAAAAGCTATGTTTTATATCGTATGAAGTAAGTGATGCGTAATTGAAAAGAGGAAGTATACATTTTTCATTTGATGCAAATTGTTGATATCCTGTATTTTTTTCCAAGACAGAAATTAGTTTTTTTTAATACATAATTTAATATCATCTGATTCACAATTATATTTTTGACATTTTGTATTTCTTTTATTACATCATTATTGGAAGATTCTGAATCTCGAGTTTTTTAAGAGAAATTATTATACATTTAAAATTGTTATAAATTATTCCTGGACTTTCGATGATTGAAATAATTTCTTGGCTTTTTTAATAGCTACGAATTATTCGGCAAAGTTAAAATTATATTTTTAATTTTGCCGATAAATTTTTATAGTAGCACGCTGCTTCAATCCAAGTTCCTCAACGAGTTATAATTGGCGAAGGTGATAAAGGAACAGTTGGTAACATTTTTCTAAATAACTCGATTCTATATGGAACTTTACGAAATACTTTTTTTGTTTCCGAAATTATTCAATTTGCTTTTTTGTATATCTAATTTTTTCGGCTACGTGGTACAATCCGTGTACCAAACAAGTGACACAATGTATCATTTTAGGAAATATAGTACATAATTTTTTTGCTGCTTTTTATATATAAAGAACACTATCTGATACAAATAATAATACTTTTTCATGCAGCATTTTCAATTTTTATTTCAGCAGGCCATAATTCCAAAGATTCGTAAATAAATTTTACAATTATTTTATTATTTGTTTTTTCCAGCACTGCTGAATGAAGAAGATAAATTTTATCGGGATCAGAATATTTTACTATCAGAATGTAATGTACCGACAACACAATTTGCGATAACTCTGCCTTCGACATCTGTAGTTTCATCTGATATCCAAATATCACTTTCCGCAACAGAATTACGAATTTGGCATATTATTTTATTATAGATTTTATTATAGATTGTTGACATGATTGTAAATAATAATTTTTTCGTATTGTAGATGCTTCCGGAACATGTTGTTGCGTCCATTTTTCAAGAAAGTTGCGTAATTTAGGATTGTCTAATTTTTTTAATGGAATATCGGCAACTAAAAAGTTTCGCATAATTCTTGTGAAAATGTTGACTTTCTTGTCGTTACTACCTTTGCAGTGTCAATAGTCGTGCAGACAGAATTTGTTAATAATTTCGATCTATACAAATATTGTTTATGTTTGCTATTTTGCTCGTGTCGATTTATAGAATATGAAGATATGTTATATAAGTACATATAACAACACTTACAATAAAGTTGATCCTTTGTAAAAACATCATAAATATCTTTGTCAATTTTAATTGAGGCCAATATTTCCTTTAAAGATTTCGGCATTTTGAGAAAGAAAAACATTCTCACATGATTTCGAATCAATATGCAAAATACAAAAAAAATCTCCGCGCTTTGTTTATATTGACTAAGCCATGAGTCAATCGAGATAAACGGACTTCGAGTCTCCTCGAGAAATGTTACTATCTAATTTCAGCAAGCATTCGATTCACTCGCATACAGCGGTTCTTCGCACACGCTCCGGAATCGTGCACGAACATCCGCACTCTAGTGATTAATAAAGTTAGTAGTAAAGTTAGTAAATTCCTCATTTTGTCGTTCAAGTGCTTGTATAAATCAGGCCATATTGATTTGTGATGGAATTTTGATTATCGAGCAATATTTCTTATATATCAGCAATGTTTCCTTCTTTGTAATAATTCTCTTGCCGAATGATTAAATCGAATGATTAAACCGAATTGGTAAATGTAGTTTAGCCCTCTCCAATAAATTTGATCTTGACATATGTTGCCAAGATCATGACCCTGAGTGACCTTGAAAAAGTTTTAACCATTGGACATCACTCGTTAAAAAGATATAAATAAAAGAAGTTTAAGAAATAATGAATATATACTCCTTTTCTATCATATAAAACAGACATTTTCTGCTTTAAAGTATATTTTACAATTTACACAAAGCGATTCCCACCCCACCTCCTCCCCTGCTTGGGGGCACATGATTTTTATCTGAAGCGATTTCCATCTCACTTCCCCCCAGCATAAGGGCGCACGACTTTCACTTGGAAGCGACTTCTACCCTACTTCCTGCACCCTGCTTGGGGGAGCGCATAACTTTCTTCTCAAGACTTCCACTTCAAAAAATTATAAATAAGAAAATATAAAAGAAAATTATGCGCCTTCAAGCAGAGGTGGGATATGAGAAACATTTTAATTTTATATAGCAGAAATGTGACGTTATTTCTTAAACTTTTTTTGTTTAAAACTTTTTAACGAATGACATTCGACAATTAAAATTTTCTCAAGGTCACTCAAAGTCATGATCTTGACAATATAAGGCCATTGGGAGACCGGAGGGGGCTTCCCTAAACTATATATTTACCAATTAATCGGCAATGATTAATAGTGAGCCAATTAATTTGTGAAAATCAAATGCATGTATAAATCCATGAATATATTGATACAATTAATAAAACGAAAACTTCTGATTATTAATTACTGTATGCAATTTCTTTCTTGGATTTAATTTTCAGTCACTAAATAATTAATTGATAATAATTTGTTAGTGATTTGGCATGAACCACTCTCGTTGCGATAATGGCGGCATGTGTCCACACGCGTTTGTCCGGAATTCTCTAGCATGGGAAGTGTGCCCGAAGGACACACGTGTTCCTCTTGTCTGGAATTTATTATGAAACACTACAGTATCGAGATAACAAGGATTGTTGGGAATGTGGATTCTCCCATAAAATAATACTTTAATGATGGATCTCACAAATTTTCTATTTTCCTTTTTTCTTTTTCTTTCACTCTTTTTAATTCTGGCATTTAAATTCTCGAGGTTGGCTCATCATGACAGCATAATTTTTATTTATAATTTATTTATGTTAGTTTGTATTGTCTCTGAGGAGGGTTTAAAAGTGAACCGAAAGTGCATTTTAGTGAATAAAAAAGTTTCAAATTTCATAGCTATATTATTTGCGCGACGTCTTCTACATTGCACTTGACTCCTACTGTCCGTATCCTTTCTAGTTCTTTGCTTAGATATGTTATTATGTGCGTATGTGAATGTGTTGTGTGGTATAGAAGAGAAAGGATAGATGGAATTAAAACAAAGGAGGTTTATAGGGGAATAGTATAATCGAGAAACTGGAATGATACAGGGACAGAAAATAGATAATCGGCTTCTTCGATTCGATTCGGACGACTCTGTTAGTGACGGAAACAGATGAAAAGGTCATAATAAATCAATTCATCAATATTATGAAAAAAGAAGAGAATCGGGTAGAATATAATCATTGATGGTAAGACCAGTGTCAGTAGGAGGAATTGGTGGATAATTCTCTAAAGGCGAAGATATGGGAGAAGAAATAGGGAAGAGATCATGAAAGGAGAGTAGTTATAGAGTTCTTAGGAATGTGCGGAGAAAGAAAATATGATATTTCTGTTTCTGGCGTAAGCTGAGACGAGATGATTCGGCTTGGTTCTCCTCAGGCGTTAACGTTATAAGCGGGCGGATACGAGCCAGTCGACGGGAACAAACAATTCCCGTGAGACAACGGCGACAGAGAGTGAAATGATTGCGAGAACACACTGCAATATTTTTTTATTTTCTATTACGGGGGAATTCGAAAAGGAAAATAGAAAAAAAAAATAAAAAAATAAAATAAAAAATACAATAAAACAAGAAATAAAACAATGTAAGAAAGATGAGAGAGACCAGAGAATAGCAAATGCTGAATGTACTTATTAGGTGTACAACTTTGCTTCCGCCGCTTTTTTTCCGAAATTCGAGGCTTTATTGTAAAAAACTGGTTATACATTTATGATTCAAAGTATTGTCCATCGCTGGCCACTACTTTCTCCCATCTTTCGGGTAGCGTACAAATCCCGCGTCGAAAAAACTGGTCATCTTTTGAGGCTATCCACGAATCGATCCAATTTTTTAGTTCTTCATAAGACCGGAAGTGTTGGTCAGCCAGGCCGTGTGCCATTGATCGAAACAAAGTGATAGTCAGAGGGAGCAACGTCTGGAGAATACGGCGGGTGGGGTAGGACTTCCCATTTCAACGTTTCCAAGTATGTCTTGACCACTTTCGCAACATGGGGTCGAGCATTGTCATGCTATAAAATCACTTTATCGTGTCTCTCGTTGTATTGCGGCCGTTTATCTTTCAATGCTCGGCTCAAACGCATCAATTGCGTTCGATACCGATCGCCTGTGATTGTTTCAGTCGGTTTTAACAGTTCATAATACACTACGACAAGCTGGTCCCACCAAATACAGAGCATGACCTTGGAGCCGTGAATATTCGGTTTGGCCATCGACGTGGAAGCATGGTCGGGAACTCCCCATGATTTTCTGCGCTTGGGATTATCGTAATGAACCCATTTTTCGTCCCCAGTCACAATGCGATGCAGAAATCCCTTCCGTCTTTACCTTTCAAGCAGCTGTTTACAAGCAAACAAACGCCGTTCAACATCTCTCGGCTTTAATTCGTACGGCATCCAATTTCCTTGCTTCTGAATCATTCCCATGGCTTTGAGGCGTTTTGAAATGGCTTGTTGAGTTACTCCCAATAATCGTGCCAATTCTTCTTGATTTTAACACGAGTCTTGCTCAAATAATGCCTCCAATTCTGCATCTTCGAAAACCTTCTCTCTTCCACCGCTATGCCGGTCTTCGATGTCAAAATCACCGTTTTTGAAGCGTTGTGAACCACTCACGACACGTTCTTTCACTAATAGCGGCCTCACCATAAGTATTTGAGAGCATTCGATGAGTCTCAGCCGCAGATTTCTTCATATTGAAGCAAAAAATTAAAACCTCCCGCAAATGACGAGAATTTGGTTCGTAAACTGACATTTTCAATCGAGAATAACTTTATGATGCAGACACAAATCGACTAATGTTTCTATAGGGTTATGTTGACAGATGCCCAAGTTTATTGTATGACGTCTATGATCTATTTATTTCGACCACTTACTGCTAAAGCCATCTATAGGAAAACGGCGGAAGCAAAGTTATACACCTAATACTATTGCGGTAGTCTAGAAGACCTTGTAAAATGAGAGGGCTCTTGTCGGCGGATTCTGTTGATATTTAGTTGAGGCTGCGAGGTGTCCGAGCTTGATGATTCCCTCCAACACTGACTCTAAATCTTTAAATGTCGGTGGCCAAGTACGCGAGTTTAATAGAATTTCTCCCACATTGATATTAAATATGGAGTTTAAGTGTTGATTGGTTAAAAGAAAAATAAAAACTTCAAATCGTCAGTCTCCCAGAAAAAGAATCGGAAAATAGGCGCTGAGTTCCGCGGAACCGAAATTTTTGTAGTAATTTGCCCTGATTAACAGCGCATCGATTGGTGGATAAGTTCGTTAATTAGGTGGTGGGATCTATTTCTTGCTTTCTAATTGGTCAAGGTTCGGAATACGCTTGAGGATGAAAAAAGATATTGACCGGAATTTGTAGCGTTTGAAAGTATCATCTTTGTTTTTATGACAAATTAATAAATAGTAAAATCCAAGTTTATTTTTATTTTTATGACCTTAAAATTTATAAGAAAGCACATGTGCAGTACGTCGAGGAAGCGTACATATAACGTTGGCAGGGAACCACCAAATACCACCCCCTGAACGTCATGTCTTAGATTTTATGACGGACTTGTGAGAATCCGCGACTTGACCGTTAGAAAGTATCTGCATCGATTTTACGCTCCTAAATGACATTTTTACAGTTATTTACAGTTATTTATTTATTACAGTTATTTATTATTTTTCACTATCTAATCTAATCACGGCGTTCAAGAAGGGTATCTTCGATATCTCATTTAGTCTCTCTATTCGTGTGCATCGATTTTTAATTAATTTTATGTATGAGGAAATACTGAAGTCTTCGCTTTTAGTCGTTTGTGAGAAAAAAAACTTTATAGCTTTTTAACCTGTTCGATTTGTTTGTAACAACTATCTTTATATCTCGACGGACTCCAGATTTCCACACAAGAAAAGGGTTGGATGTAACATTACAATATCTCATACATTGTTACAAAATTAAAATGTTTTTTTCTATAGGCTTTTTTTAAGAAGATGTTTTCTCGGAATTCAATCGGATATATGAAAAATGTTGAATATCCGTCTCGAAGAAATTGCTTTCTCGGATATCCGATCAGATATACCAGGATATTCAATATTATATTTTGTCCGGATATCCGATGTCCAGTAATTTTATGATTCGATGCATCCTTGCTTTTTATAAAGTTATAGGAATTTCATTTCAATATATACGGATTACCACAGACTAAACAGGACCCACGAATTGTGCAATTCATTTGCAAATAGAGTGGTTATATTTTTAAGAAATGTTTACGAATGTTTGTGAACATTTTATTCTCGCTTTGGCTAGCTCATTAGCAAATACTTGCAAAACGTTTGCAAACATCTTTTAATCATTTTATTCATTTAAACAAATATATATAATAATTCAACATCTTAACATTTATACCGTAGTGGCGCTTCGTATTTAAAGTAATTGTATAACATAAACGGTCTTATTTCCAATCTTATTATCTTTTAATCGTGTTTGATGGGTTCACCGAACTTATATAAGTTGCAAATGTCTTGCACGGTTGGTGGATACTGGGCTAAATGATATGGATTAATTAAGGAGGCGGTTTTAACATTGCTAATTGGCCAATTTATAATAACATATTTTGATAAGATAGTGAAATGTTACTAAGCACCAACCGATGTGAATGAATATGTGCTATGATATTGTGCAATAATGGAATTCTTCCATAAGAACAATATCTCAGAATCTAGTTAACCAATCAAATTCTTTTATATTTTTGTTCCGTTCTGAGATTTCTCACTCTAGTTCTGTGACCGCATCTTTACTTAAGATGATCTCAAAATTAGAATTGACACATAAATATAGGCTTAGGATCTCATCAATAATATATATGATATTAAAGTAAAAATAATTAAAAATAACACTGAGCATTTATAGTATTTTAACCATATCGAATTGTCTTACTCAAAAGAGAAGCCAATTTTTTATAACAATTGTATCCATCTATTCTGATAATAGTTAAATTATATTTACAGGTGAAAACATTTTTAAACCTACAACAACAGGCAGCAGAAGTAATGGCAGCAGTTGCCATTTGGGAATTGGAATTGAATGATGTTGAGTTGGAGCTAGGAAATGTTAATAAACATGAAAAGTTATGTATAAAAGAAATTGATCCTTTATACAAGTGAGTAAATTTTTTCTTAATAATCATTTTGTATATAATCATTGCATTAAATACTAAGTAAGAATATTCGAATTTATAACGGTCGAAGCTGGACCTTTAATGCTTAAATAATTCAATATGAATTATATACAATACATACTATATGTGCATATATACCATATTTGTAGCTATTCAAACTGCGCGCCAAATTGGTTTTCTGGACTTACAAACGCAATTAATTACTGAAATAATATCACAGATTAAATTAAATTGACAATTGAAATCTTTTTCAATTCGGTATCATAAAAGGATGTCAATGTATTGAAAAACTTTAAATTTATTGCGAAAAATGTTACCTCAGTCGGGACTTGAACTCGGATCTCTTATATTCTGTACAAGCGTTCTAAGCCATTAGACTGAGGCCTTAGTAATATTCTTCCAATAATTGATATATGCAGGAATAATAACACTTCTTTCAGGCAGCGTGCAAACAATAATAATTAATTTTATTAAGACCATAATGTAATAAATACTAAGTAAGAATATTCAAGCCTATAACGGTTGAAGTTAGATCTTTAATGTTTAATTAATTTATGTGAATTATATATGTTGGGAGTACAAATAAGTTTCCGCCGTTTTTTATCAAAAATTAAGCATTTATTGTGAAAGAACGGTACATAATGTTTTATTCAAAGTAATGGCCATTGCTAGCCACTACTTTTTCCCATCTTTAATTCCCTTTCTGATAGCATGTGGATACCATGTCAGAAGAATGCTTCATCTTTTGAGGCTATCCAATCATCGATACAATTTTTTGATATATGATGTGAAGTGCTGCTCAGACAGGTCATCGATCGGAACAAGTGGTAGTCGGAAGGAGCAACGTCTGGAGAATGGCGGCTGGGGTAGAACTTCCCATTTGAGTGTTTCTAAGTAGGTTTTGACCGGCGTCGCAACATGTGATCGAGCATTATCATGCAGGAGAATAATTTTATCATGCCTGGAGTAGGGATGCGTTTTTCCTTGAGTGCTCGACTCAATCTCATCAATTGTGTTCGGTAGAAAGCCCCAGTAATGATCTCGTTCGGTTTGAGCAACTCACAATACATGACACCAAGCTGATCCCATCAAATACACAATATGAGTTTTTTTTCATGAATATTCGGTTTGGTTGTCGATGTTGAAGCATGGCTAGGTGGTCCCCATGATTTCCTCTTCTTTGGATTATCCAGTAGTAGTGGATCCATTTTTCATCACAGTGACTATACGATGCAAAAAACCCTTTCGTTTGCCTAGCAAGCAGCATTTCACATGTGAAAAATCGACGTTCAATGTTTCTCGGCTTCAGTTCATATGGAACCCAATTCCCTTGCTTTTGAATCATTCCCAATGATTTCAAACAATATGAAATTGTTGAGTCACTCCTAATGTAAGTGCAAATTCTTTTTGCGTTTGGCACGAATCTTCATCCAATAATGCTTCCAATTCCGCATCTTCGTACACTTTCGTTACGTTCTTCGACGTCAAATTCACCGTTCTTAAACTTTTGAAATCACTCACGACAACTTCTCTCACTTAAGCATCACCATATGCTTCTACAAGCAATCTATGAGCCTCAGCTGCAGATTTCTTCAAATTAAAGAAGTAAATCAAAAGTTCCCGCAAATGATGCTTATTCGGCTCAAAACTCGACATTTTCGTACAAAAAAAAGTATATGATGCTGATACAAAATCGCTAATATTTCAAGGTTGCCGGATGTCCAATCTTACATATGTCGTTTTACATCAAACAATTTTAACTATAATTTATTAGTGGCGCCGTTTGCAAAAGATATATACTATATAGGACTGTACCGGATTTAGCGCACATATTTCTCATGAAAAAGTACATTTGAAAACTATTGAAGTCTTATAACCAACCACAGGGCATAAAATTCGCGCCTTCAGGAGCAAGCGGTTGGCCAAGCGAACGCTTTAACGGATGTATCGCTCAACGGTGCCGAACGAGTATTACAAAATTTCGTGAAATTTCTATATTAATTACCGTATTCTTAAATTGAGTTCAATTTAATGATGAGAAGTAATGTCAATTACAAACTCGATAAATAAATAAATTTATAAATAAAATCAATATTAATTAAATGAGCCAAATAAATAATGTTAAAAACATCAACTTTATTTATTTAAGCATTAAAGATCTAGCTTTGACTGTTATAGGCTTGAATATTCTTATTTAGTCTTTATTACGGTCTTAATAAAATATTTATTTTTATTATCATTGTATTAAATTAGTCAAAGCTAAATAGGTTCCGGGACAAACGTTTGTCCTTAAAGTATCGTATTCCTGACTCAATTTTAAAATGATTTTCCTTTATCTAAATTTTATCTTTAGTTTTTTAATTATAAGAAAGAATATTAATTATAGACTGCATAAGGTAGGCGGCGCCATTCATTATCCAATACAAGCGCTGACAAGCGCGATCAATTGCTTATTACACACGAAATGCGTAACACAATGGTTTGCGTATATAGGACTTGGCAAAATATTTGTTTTTTATATTTGTAATACAAAATCAGAAAAAATATAATGGGAAGTCAGCGCAGTAATTGCACAAATGTAATAATTATAATTTAATAAATCATATAATATTTCAATCATATATAATAATATTTCGATATACTTTTATTTCATTCTCAACGGCAAGTTAATCAAATATAATGATTCATTCCAATTCCATTCATGCAAGTGTGCAGCAATTATAATGCAAGCAATACCAAATCAAAAATATTTTCCAAGTTCAATTAACTGACCGAAATAAAACAAGAAACCCTTATGACCATAGGTTACAAAAAAAAGGAACTATAGTATCAGACATTGAAATTAAAAAAAAGGGAACATAGACTTATCAAATTGCAGCAACTCGCATGTTCACAAACCATATGTGGCGTATTAGCGTTGATCACTGGTATCACTGCGGATCGGGATAACCGATAGAGAGCAATGAAAAAAAAGATTTTCTTGCTCTTTATAATCAAATATTTTTCAGTGTGTTGATATAAAAAATGAAATAAAAAACAAATTTATTTAAAAAATTTAATAAAATTAAAATATAAATAATAATATAAATCTAATCTATTACAAAAAAATGTTTTTTAATTGAAATAAAAATAAATAATAAAAACACAAAATTAAAAATGCTAATCTAGTTAAAAAATTAAATAAAAACATACAATTATTGTAGATAAAGCTTTAACAAGTTTAAAATAATGTTTCATTTACAGCAGAAATATTCTGTATATATCATACCGATATCCTATAGATGTTGAAACATGTTTCCTTACGGCTGTCCCTGTGATATAATTTGGACATTTCTGATGTATGAGTTATTATTAAATACCAAAATTGACACCTTATATAACTAAAGCATTAAAAAAAACAATGAGTTAAAGATTTTTAAATTAAGAATGAAATATTTTTATTAACGCTATAATTCTTACAAGGGAAGTATCACAACTGTCAGGAACCGATTTTGATTCTCCATGATATGTTGTAAAACACGAAAATCTAAGAGACACGTATTTTTTTATCCGTGCGCTAACTCATGTTTAAGGGGTGAAACACCTCTTTGAAAAGAAAGGATATTTTTCTTTCAAATATCGTCGGGAGTATAAAAGATACAAAAAAATGTTTTAAATAAAAGTTATATGATTTCAAAAGTAAAAAACTTTAAATTTATAAAGAAAAAAATTTTTTTATTTTTTTCTTTTAAAGAGGTTTATTTAAAGATTATTTTCTTACAAATTTAATCATGTGTAATAAAGTTATAATACGATATATCATTTTCAAGAATTAATTGTTAACGCTTCCGTATATAAGCTATCCATGTTCATATGCGAAAGTAATTGTCATCGGAACAATAAAATATATAAATCAATGAATAATGAAATTGATATTTGTAACATTACAAATTATAAATAATGTTAAGAATTATAATATTTTATTATTTCTCCTTGAAATGAGTAAAACTTTTTTATTCATCTCTATACATTACTTCCTTATAATATCTTAAGATTATTCTTTTAAAGTTATTTTCAGTTTTACGCTTTAATATCTTATTTACTTGTCGTTTATGTAATAATTTCAAAACGTATATATTATACTAATTAGTAATGAAACAATTTGTAAATGTTTATACACAATACATTTATATTTTGTATCGTTTACTCATTACAATAATGATGATGAAAAAATGTTTTAAACATAATGACTTCTAGCATCATGAACATTTTACTGTAGTTGTACAACTTTGTTTCCGCCGTTTTTTTTTCCGAAATTCGAGGCTTTATTGTAAAAAACTGGTTATACATTTATGATTCAAAGTATTGTCCACTACTTTCTCCCATCTTTCGGGTAGCGTACGAATCCCGCGTCGAAAAAACTGGTCATCTTTTGAGACTATTCACGAATCGATCCAATTTTTTACTTCTTCATAAGACCGGAAGTGCTGGTCAGCCGTGTGCCATTGATCGAAACAAGTGATAGTCAGAGGGAGCAACGTCTGAAGAATACGGCAGGTGGGGTAGGACTTCCCATTTCAACGTTTCCAAGTATTATGTCTTGACCACTTTCGCAACATGGGGTCGAGCATTGTCATGCTGTAAAATCACTTTATCGTGTCTTCTCGTTGTATTGCGGTCCGTTTGTCTTT
>NW_012130093.1:1886981-1897966 GCF_000143395.1 Atta cephalotes | reverse complement strand
AAGTATTTGAGAGCATTTGATGAGTCTCAGCCGCAGATTTCTTCATATTGAAGCAAAAAATTAAAACCTCCCGCAAATGACGAGAATTTGGCTCGTAAACTGACATTTTCAATCGAGAATAACTTTATGATGCAGACACAAATCGACTAATGTTTCTATGGGGTTGACAGATGCCCAAGTTTATTGTATGACGTCTATGATCTATTTATTTCGACCACCACTTACCGCTAAAGCCATCTATAGGAAAATGGCGGAACCAAAGTTGTACACCAATACAATTATATTACTGCAACCTTCAGTACATATTGTTGAACTTTTGTTCAACTTTTGTTTCAAAACTAAATTCTGCTGGATTTTCAAATTCTTCTGATCTCTCGTTTAACCACTTTTAAATCACGAATTAAATAAGTTGTGATATCGCAGAGATGATAATTGATTATGTATCAGAGATTGAAATTTTATTACATTATTTCGTTTATGCAAATTTATATTTTATTTATTATATATTTATAATTTATATTTATTTTTTAATAGTAAAAGTATCTGAAAATGTATTGTAAAAGGAAATTTATTTAATACCTGAAGTCATTTTCAGATTTCGATACGTTTTACAATAATATTTATTGGTGCAAATAAGATTTCTTGATCCAAATATACCGTTAGTTTCTTTCAATACAATAATTAAAGGTGACAGCAAATTTCCATTACATGATATTATTGTATGGTGTATGAGTGTGTTGTTGATGATATAGATTGCAGAATACACTCTACTTTCTTTACTCCTTTATTAGACCTTCTAGAATTTCCAATTGGAAATCACTTTGATCAGAATTAAAAATATTTTCAAATCCTAACTGTTCGATAAGTGGTTTCACTGTTTTCAGATAATCATTAGTTGTATTTTGCAACTCAACAAAATCTTCTATTGTTCTTCTAGTTACAATTTCGTAAAATTTCTCGAAACAATTCGGTGTGATTTTTTAAATCTTGATACCCAACCGTGAGATGCTTTAAATATAGAGTTTAAATTTCGTATTTCTTGAGCTTACCTTTATAGATCGATATTATGAACTATGAATCCTGATTCAACAGCTGCAATAAATTTATTATATATAAATTTGGAGATGTAAAATAATTTTTCTATACGATTTTCATCAGAATGTAATTGTTCTTTCCATCGTCTTAATTGATGTTCAGATGAAACTCTTTTAAATTTATTTTGCACTGATTTTAGTGGACGATTCCTTTTGTTTTTATTTTTTTCATTAATGTTCCAATTCCGCCAATATTCAACAGCTCGTCTTTTATAAGAACTATCAAAGTTGTGTCATCATTTGAACACTGAAGATGAGAATTTAAATTATCTTCGCTCCATGCTTTTGCTTTATCTTCAATTATTTCAGAATTTTGTATATAAGGTATTAGTTTATAAGGTTCTTGATAATCGAGATAGATTTCTTCTGTTACTTCCAATCCATTATAGTGAAAAATGCTCTCCAGCAATAATTTTTGTATATTTTCTTTTAATTCTATTTCTGTTTCAGTTACTGGTGCTTTTGTTAAATATACCAGATATGTAAATATAAAACCGGAATTTACCAATAGATGGCCATAACTCTCAATGTAGTTGTCGTTAGACGGCGCCATTGACGCTATTTCCTTGTTCTGACATCTGACAAAGATTTTCAACTCACAACAATACAAGTTTCATACAACAGTATATATAATTTGTAATAGCGTTGAACATGTCGAATTTTATGCCTGGAAACTATGATTTGCGGACAGCATTGATTTTCTGTTTGAAGAAAACTGTGCAGAATCGCATCGAATGCTTGTCGAAGCTTACGGTGAGCATGCTCTTGGTAAATCACAGTGCTTTGAGTGGTTTAAAAAATTCAAAAGTGGCGATTTTGACGTGAGAAACGAAGAACGTGGAAAACCACCGAAAAAGTTTGAAGACAGCGAATTGCAAACATTGTTGGATGAGGATGACGCTCAAACTCAACAACAACTCGCGGATCAATTGAATGTGACACGAGAAGCCATCCTCATACGTTTGAAATTCATGGGAAAGATTCAGAAGATGGGAAAATGAGTTCCACAACTGAATGAAAGACAGCAGGAAAACCGAAAAACCACTTGCGAAATGCTGCTCGCCAGGTACAAAAGAAAGTTATTTCTCCATCGAATTGTGACTGGCGATGAAAAGTGGATATATTTTGAGAATCCTAAGCGTAAAAGATCATGGATAACCCCAGGCGAACCATCGACATCGACTGACAACAAATGATCAATTTGACTCAAGCTTTGTGTGAAAAACGACTGGAATATCAAAAAAGGCAACACAAAGTGATTTTGCTTCATGATAATGCACCATCACACACAGCAAAACTGGTCAAGGAAACGATTGAGGCATTTGGTTGGGAAATACTTTCGCATGCGGCTTACTCACCAGACTTGGCTCCGTCCGATTACCACTTATTTACATTGATGGGACACGCATTTGCTCAGCAGCGCTTCATTTCTTACGAAGATGTACGAAAATGGCTAGATGACTGGTTTGGCTCAAAAGAGTAACAATTTTTTTGGCATGGCATCCACAAATTGTCAAACAAGTGGAAAAAATATATAGCTACCGATGGGCAATACTTCGAATAAAATATTTTTTATCATTTTCATGCAATAAACGTGTATTTTCTATTAAAAAATTCCGGTTTCATATTTACATGCCTGGTATTGAACTTAGATGCTGATAAAAGTCGAACAATATTAAGCGGATTGATAATCATTTTCAAAGATTACTAGGCTTCGAATCGTAATATAAAAACAATTTAACAAATTGCACAGATATGATTATAACGAAACTTCTATTGACAAATTTTTATAATTAAACATGAAACTGCTACGTGAATATTCTTATATTAGGTGTACAACTTTGCTTCCGCCGTTTTCCTATAGATGGCTTTAGCGGTAAGTGGTGATCGAAATAAATAGATCATAGACGTATCATACAATAAACATGGGCATCTGTCAACATAACAAATAGAAACATTAGTCGATTTGTGTCTGCATCATAAAGTTATTCTCGATTGAAAATGTCAGTTTACGAGCTAAATTCTCGTCATTTGCGGGAGGTTTTAATTTTTTGCTTCAATATGAAGAAAGCTGCGGCTGAGGCTCATCAAATGCTCTCAAATACTTATGGTGAGGCCGCTATTAGTGAAAGAATGTGTCGTGAGTGGTTTCAACGCTTCAAGAACGGTGATTTTGACGTCCAAGGTCATGCTTTGTATTTGATGGGACCAGCTCGGCGTAGTGTATTATGAACTGTTAAAACCGACTGAAACAATCACAAGCGATCGGTATCGAACGCAATTGATGCGTTTGAGCCGAGCATTGAAAGACAAACGGCCGCAATACAACGAGAGACACGATAAAGTGATTTTACAGCATGACAATGCTCGACCATGTTGCGAAAGTGATCAAGACATACTTGGAAACGTTGAAATGGGAAGTCCTACCCCACCTGCCGTATTCTCCAGACGTTGCTCCCTCTGACTGTCATTTGTTTCGATCAATGGCACACGGCCTGGCTAACCAGCACTTCCGGTCTTATGAAGAAGTAAAAAATTGGATCGATTCGAATAGCCTCAAAAGATGACCAGTTTTTTCGACGCGGGATTCGTACGCTACCCGAAAGATGGGAGAAAGTAGTGGCCAGCGATGGACAATACTTTGAATCATATATGTATAACCAGTTTTTTACAATAAAGCCTCGAATTTCGGAAAAAAAACGGCGGAAGCAAAGTTGTACAGTTATAATTTATTTTGAACACTCTGTGTTATCTTATAATCGAAAATGCATTGAATTGTTGTGAAATGTCACGTCTGATTTGTGATATGTAATGAGATAAGATATAATCTTCTAAGTCACGTATTTCGTATCAGAATCGTGACATATTTTTGAAAAATATGATTTTAAAACGAGATATGATGACTTTTTAAAAAAATGATTGAAATCGTGACATATTTTATCTCATTACATATCACAAATTCTTCAGACATGACATTTTCCAATAATTCAATGTAATTTTAAACGTAACAATTTTTTTTTTAATTTATTGTTTAAAGATTCAATCTTATAATTTTATTATAAAATAATGGATTTGGAATAAAATTTTTAATTTTTAATTTTTATTCAAGGAAGAAATTAAATGTCAAAGAATTAATATGTCAATAAGTTTTTAGAAAAATATAATAAAATACATTTTTTTTTATCGATTCAGTTTTATTTCTCAACATAATCACCTTTCAGCTCGATATACTTAATCCAACGATTCTCCAACTTTTTCAAGCCATCCGAATAATATGATTTATTCAACTCTTCAAAATAAGCCTCTGTTTCGGCGATGAGCTGCTCTTTGGTGATGAAACTTTTTCCTCCAAACTATTTCTTCAGATTTGGAAATAGGACATAGTCGCAGGGGACTAAATCTGGCGAATATGCTGGATGGGGAAGCAATTCATAGCATAATTCGTTGAATTTAGCCATCGGTGCCGGACATGTGTGAATCTGTGCATTGTCTTGATGGAACTTTTTTCTTCGCCAAATAGAGATGTTTTTTCTTTAAAATGTTGTTGAAACGGTCCAATAAGACTGCGTAGTAATCGCCATTGATCATTTGCTTCGACGGAAGGTAATTGATATGAATTATACCGCGTGCATCCCAAAAAACTGTGGCCATCACCTTTCCGGCCGAATTTACGATCTTCACCTTTTTTGGCTGATTTTTTCGATGAAGTCTGTTGTTTTGACTGTTCCTTCATCTCGGATGTGAAGTAATGGATCCATGTTTTGTCCACAGTAATGAATCGACGCAGAAATTCATCAGGATTACGTTGAAACATCTCCAAACATTGTTTTGAAATCGTCACACGGTCGCGCTTATGGTCCACAGTGAGCAAACGCGGCACCCATCTTGCCGATAGCTTTTTCACACCCAATTGTTCATGCAAAATTGAAATCACTGTGCCATGTGATATGTCTGGCCTCAATAAGCTCGCGCACTTTCATTCGTCGATCAGTCAACAATATCGTAGATTTTATCGATGATTTCTGGTGTAGCAGCCTCAATCGGAGTCTCGAACGAGGTGCATATAGATGTACCACGTTTAAATTCATTCACTCAATTGTATACAGTCGCAAACGCTGATGCAAATGTCCTGTGAACATTATTCAACTCGGCTTTGATTTCTTTCGGCGTTAAACCTTTCATATGTAGATATTTGTTCATTGTACGAAACTCGTTTTTTTCCATTTTGCAAAAAATACAAAGGTTCACTTTAATCGTCTACAGAAATGAAATCGCGATGAATTCCGCTCAAAATTTGACAGTAATCAGTTGAGAGATGCTACTTGTCAAAAAGTGATGTGACATGATACTGTGAAAAATATTGCCTCGCACGAAATGCAAGAGATCGGGGTTTGATCAAGCCCTCCTGGCCAAGGCAATAAGTTTATTATAGTTTTTTAAGATTAAATTTGGGGGGATTATTAATATTTCAGATTGATTGTATTGAAAGTCGACAATCATATCAGCACGCAATTATAATTTCTGAAATTAATTCATTTAAATGAATTAATTTTCGAAATGTATATACTTTAAATATATACTTTAAATACGAAGATATATATATATAGTCATTTTAAAAGAACCATGACAAATTTACTATTTTTCAATTATATATTAGTAGTAGTAGTAATAATGCAGGTGGGGCTATGGCAGCCATCTAATATAACCTAGACCTGTGAAGCTTCATCGTCATTTACTGTTTATTTTCAAAATAGTGCAACCAAGTCCAGCCTCCCTCCAGACCTGAGGTCACCTATCTTTATTCCGTCTAGATCCTTGAGTGTTAGAAATATGTGGCCCCCCCCCCCAAGATTTATATTTCTTGCAGGCAAGCATAGGACAATGACAGAAGGTGCACGCTGTCCTCGCTTTTCTCTCCACATGGAAATTCCTCTGCTCGACTACTGCTATATTGAATAGGTGTACTCTGAGGGGTAAATGTTCAGAAGGAGTATGCCCATTCTCAGTTTTTTTCTTTTCCCATTTTGCTATCTCTTTTGTTCTAGCCGGATTGAATTTTACCATTATTTAAATTTCTTGGCTCGTCAGCAGCTCTTTATTTCTTTCCAGAAATTTAAGTGCCCCCGCTCCAACGTTTCTTTGATCTTCCTTTTATCTAGCACGAAAGAAACGATCTGTTTCAGTCCGATCCATTTTTGTCTCCAGCTTTGCTAGTCCGTCCGCCGTCTCGTTGACCGGTATTTCCTGGAGATCAGGGACTCATTAGAGTAACTTGACTTGTTTCCCCTAGTTTGTTAAGAGCTTGCATGCAGCCCCAAACAACAGATGATTCTGAGGTCTTTTAGCAAGTACATTTATAGCTGCTTTGCTATTCAAGCAGATACAAATACAATTCCTATTTCTTCTATCAGGAGTTCTGCATACCTTGAGAAGAAACCTCAGCTTAAAAACGTGAACAGCCTTCCTATTGATATGCTTTCTTCATGATTGGCGATAGAGCTGCAGATGTCTGTTCCAAAAAGATCATTTGCTTACGATCCATCCGTGTATCATAATATTCCACCGTCCACGATTGGATTGGTTAGAAAGTTGAGATCTTGCCAATTCTTTCTCCCTAGCCGATACTCGAACCTTAAAAGTCTTTTCCAGCTTGTTTTGCTTCAGCGTGAAGGAGAGCCTGACGAACAGACTCAGTCTAGCGTGGCCAAGTTTAGTTTCCTTTCACTCCCTATGATATTTAATCTTATATAATATGTTGCATGTTTTACTATGCTGATGATAACCAGACACAAGGAAAACTGAAATGCCACCTCCAGCGCCTCGGTAGATGTGATTCTCCTGTCTGTCGCAGCACTTAGATATCAACCTTCCCCTCCCCTTCCCCCCTTCCCGAAGGCTCTTGAGCAGATTCTTCGCTTCTATCTTCTTCACTCTTAGTCACCAGACAATCACAGCATACGTCAGTCTTGGTAAAAATATCATTTTGTATATCCATAGTGCAACTTTGAGTTTTATTCCCCAGTTCCTGCCCTCTTCTGCAAACCTACATAGAAATGTAGAGCTTTTTTCTTTTTTGAGGTGTGTTTTCCACTTCAGCTTAGAATCTAAGTAAAGAACTAGTGTAGTTAATTGCCTTGCTTCAAAGCCTCCAAGGCTCTATTTATTCGGACTTGTATTTCCTGGGGAAAACTATGGCCGAGGTCTTTTCCGGATTTACCATCAGTTCCCTCGTCTTACACAAATTTTGCACGATTATCAAGGTGTCATTCATCCATGCGTTCTTTGAGAGTCGTGAGAGAGTTACCTCTGGTAACTATGGCCACGTAGTCATATGCATAGCCATAGACGTTAAAGCCAGATTTTTTCAGTTTAGTGAGGAGTTCGTCTACCATCAGGCACCACAGCAGAGGAGAGAGAACTTCTCCCTGGCAACTCGACACGCTCCTTAATGGTGATATTGTCATGACGGTCAGTTTTCTAACCTCCAGCATGCTTTGAGTCCAGTCCACAAATACGCCTGGAATTTTGCATCTTTCACAAAATTAAGATGCTATCAAAAAGGTGCCCTTCAATGTCCATGAAGACGTCTAACACATGTCTCCTTGCGGCCAGCTGAGTCTTCTGAGTCGAACTCGCTCATTAGGTAGTGCAGGGCTGTATCCATAGATCTGCTTGCCCTGCAGGCATACATGGAGGAGTTCAGCCGAAAAAAAGGGCGTTATTCTTGAGATATCTATCAATTAATCTCCTCAAAATGAAGGAAATGAGACTGATAGGTCTGTAGATAGTACTTGTCATAATGTGATTTTTCTTCCTGGCTTGAGTATAAACACCACTCTAGTGCCATTCCATGCCTAAGGGAGTACCTCAAGGCTATACTAGCCCTAAGCACCTTTTTCAGAGGACCCAATTGAATTCCCATGCCTTCTTTAAGCAGCACTGGATAGATGCCATCTGGGCCTAGCGACTAGAATTTAAAGGTCTTTATGATTCATTCGACTCCGTCAGATGGTACCACTTTTGCTGCCAGTGCCATTCCCTGGGCTTATATTCTCAGAATTGATTTCTTGGTGAGTACAGCAGATGTTCTCCTGGAATCCTGGAAAGTAAATATTAGATATTTGAGGGTTTCATCTATTATCTCGGTGTGATTTACGTTTGTGAGCTTTAAGCATCCGAAACAGGAAGTGTTTACTGAGGATTTTGTTTAGCCTGGATACTTCAGAAGCGCTCTCATTGCTTTCACAAAAATTTCTTCAGCTTTTTCTTTTAGCGATAATTATCACTTTGCTATAATAACGTTGTGCTTGTCTATAAGTTTTCCAGTCCGCTGTTAAGTATTCTTTCTTGCTTTGTTGAAGAGCTTATTTACTTCAGACTTGTATTTCGAGAGTTCTTTGCTCCATCATAACATCTTATTCGATGGGTGCTGTGATTTTTCGGGTTTGCTTTGTAGGCCTTTTTTATTGTGTCACTCACATACTGAGTCGCGAATTCTATATTCTCCTTGGAGTGGAATCTGGTTGGAGTATTCTTTAGACCTCAAAGTCTGTTCTATAGTCCTCCCTTTCTTATTTTATGGTTGCGCCCCCATTTTAGATTTTCCATATGTTTGAGAGCGAATCTTATCTGCCTGTAATTCGATCCTGTCTGTTCTCCAGAAATTCTCCAATTCCGCACTAGACCAGCCACTTTCTTGCTGCATATCAATTATCTTCTGTCTTCTAAAGGTGATCCATAAAGATGGGGTCTCCTGTTCAGGATAATTAAATCGGTACTCATTATGAATTCATGAAGGCTTTCTCCTCTCGAGTATTTGAACTTCCCCATCCTATATGGGGGTTTGCATCATAGCCTAAGAGAAGTTCGAGTCTCCGTTCCTTCGCATAGAGCACCAGCCTTCAAACTTTTGCTGCTTGGAAATCGTATGCTAGGTCATAGAAGAAAATGATGCGATGTTGTCAACAACACTCTATTCCTTTACAGTCGCCACCGCCGGGGAGATCCGAGTTGGATTATTTACTTCTTGAGACTAAGATGGTTGGACCTTTTGGATCCCCAGTTGAGCACGGGTGGCCATCATTAGGGTATACCTCCCACTTAAGTTAAGCTGAGTTGCCCACTTGGGATGCCTGGGGGCATGTCAGGCGATTGCTCTCTCGTCCCTTGATAATCCCTTGGTACTAACAATGACGACTTTAACGCCTATCTAGACGGGCGTTAAAGTCACTGTTACCTGTATCTTAAAGTTGGCTGCTTTAAGATTCAGAGGACTCTCAGATGAGAAACGGAGTTACTTGCCTCTGGAATGGGCCGAATTCTCTCGCGACTGCTTTTCTTCACAGTTTTCTTACAGGCCCTCTCCCGGTGCTTGGAAGACTTGCCGTCTTACATGCTTGGCATTCTAGCAAGAAAATGCACTCCTTCGTAATGTCTCATTTTGCCGCATCAACTGCTTCGATCAACTTTGCACTGGGCGTGCACGTGTTCCTTTTCGAGGCACACGTAACCTTGGAGCTATTTTTGTTCCATAAGGTGCGCCTGTGTGCGTATGTGTGTCACCAGCCATCCTATCTTAATTTTCCCATGTCATCTTCCCATGTGATCTTAATAGCCGTCAACAGAGGAAATCGAATCCCAATGGATTTCATTTCGTCTGACAGATTGCAAAGATTATCATTGGAGGGAGATAATCCTTCGATTGTCGCTACTGCCTATTGAATTACTTTGAGTGTTATAGCATCGACATCATGATCGCAATATCAGCCTTTTTACAAAGTCGAATGATTTTTATATCCTCTCTTCTTCGGCCAGAGTCCAATGGAATTCACCAGCAAGGGCATCCGCTTTCAATGTCCCGCCTTCGCCGGAAAGAATGGTCTTTATTTGCGACTAATATAATTGCACATGTTGCAATTGCGCGATCAATACAATCGCACATGTTGCAATTACAGACATTTTATATTGCACGCGGTTTATTTGCACATGAAAAGATACGTTCATTTACACGCGAAAAATTGCGCATTGTTTGTTTATATGTTTGTATACGAATAGATGCGCACCTATCATTTGTACACCGTTTGTTTGTACAAAGTTCATTTGCACATCGTTCAGATATACGCCAAAAAAAGATGCATACTGTTTTGATGCGCAAAAAAAGCCAGACATTGTATATCACATTGCTTGAATTTATTTTAGTTAGTAAAGTTATGTTCACAATTATCGTAATGTAATTATTGGGTTGTATCCTCATTGGACATATAATTATTGGATACCACACGATTGAACACGCACGATTGAACACGCATTATTGGACACTGTATTATTGCACGCGCATTATTAAACACCTTATTATTGGACACCGCATTATGGGATACGATTGAACACAAATTTTAAAAAGTTTTAGATTCATAATGCATTACAAGATTTACTTACTTCGATTTTATACGCGACTTTCACCCCACCTCATTCCCTGCTAAAGAGCGCACGACTTCTATAATTCTTGACTTCTGAATATTTGTTAATTCGATTATAAAAAAACGTCGCACATTTGCGAGCATTTGGGGTGATATAGCAGCAAAAGCTTTTCGAATTATTTCTTTTATTTCGTCGTGTAATAGGCCTCACCAAAAAAAAGAATCTTTTTTATAAAGCTTTGCAGAAAAAAACAAGAACGTGGTGACCGAGAAGTCAAATTTCTTCGTTCTATTTGTTTACAATGTAAACGTGCCTACTATATGCCCATAACACTTTGCCCATAACACAATACAAAATATTCAATGCATTGTGAAATTAACAGATGATTATTTAGATGCTAATTGAACTCCTATGCTCTCTCTCTCTCTCTCTCTACGTACGTACTACTACTACTCTACTACTCTACTACTACTA
>NW_012130093.1:1877732-1886961 GCF_000143395.1 Atta cephalotes | reverse complement strand
TACTTACTTACTTACTTACTTACTTACTTACTTACTTACTTACTACTTACTTACTACTTACTTACTACTACTACTACTCTCTCTCTCTCTCTCTCTCTCTCTCTCTCTCTCTCTCTCTCTCTCTCTCTCTCTCTCTCTCTCTCTCTCTCTCTCTCTCTCTCTCTCTCTCTCTCTCTCTCTCTCTCTCTTTCTCTCTGGGACTTCCATTTCCTATTGCGTTTTTTCTTTTTTTCTTTCCCTTTTTTTTGCTTTGCGTCATACACTCTCCTCCTCCCTCACTTTCAACCTCCTCTCTTCTTCATTCCTCCTGCCCTCTCTCCATCCCTCTCTCCTCTCTGTCATTCTCCTTATTACCATATCAACTTATCAAATAACTAAAGTCTTCTATTCCAATCCTTATCAGATCTTCTCTTCCCAATTCCCCATACCTTTCCCAGTATCAAGTTACTTTTCTTGTTTTCTCCTACCCTTCATTCTTTTATAATCTACATCCTAAATATGTACATCCTTTTACCTCTTCTATTTTCTTTCCTTTCCATCAATCCTTCTTGCTTGTCCTTCCTTTTTCTTTTCTAAATCTCATTATTTTAGTCTTGTCCACGTTTAATTCCAATCTTTTCCTCTTCAGATATTTCTCTATTCTGCCTATCATGCTTCTCATCCTCTCTTCATCCTCTGAAAATAACACAATATTGTCTGCGTATGCTAGCGTATAAACATTTCTTTCACCTAACCTGATTCCTGTCCACTTTACTTTTCCCATCTCGTCCTCCAGATCTACTATTACTATGTTGAATAGCGGACACCCCTTTTATCCCCCTCCCTGTCCAGAAATTCTTTCCTGTCTTCTCTTCTTTCACGCTCTTTGTTTCGTTTAACACTTCTTTGACCCTCTCTATCAATCCCTCCCTTATCCGCCCTTCTCTCGTTGCTTTGTACAGAACTCTCCTATCCATTGAGTCGAACGCCGCTCTCAAATCCACGAACAGCGCCATCGCTTTCTTCCCTATTTCCAATTGTATATTTACTATATAATTTATGACGTAAATGTTATCCATTGTTTCTATTCCCCTTCTAGATTCTGGCGGGAACCAAATTCATCTTTTTTTTTTCACTCCATTTTTATTCTTTCGGCTAACATTAGATAAATCTTGTACAATGTTGTCATTAATGTTACTCCCCTATATCCTTTTACTATTCTTCCTTTTTTCATGATCGGGATTATTACTCCTTCTTTCCATTCTTCCGATCATCCGTCCCCTTTCCATATCCTGTTACAAAATTCTACTATTCAATTCTACTATCCAAAATTCTATCCAACAACTTCTTCCCTCTATATTTCTATACTTCTTCTGACACCTCATCCACTTCTACTGCTTTCTCATCTTTGATCTTTTTAATCACCTACCATCCATAATTTCCTCCTTGCTTATCTCTCTCTCCTTCTTTCGCGTCACTCTCCTTTCTCTCTTTCTTACTATATGTTCCACTCTTTCTAATACTCTAATAAAGTGTTTTTTTCATTCCTCTTCCTCAATCCTATCACCTATTCCTTTTCTCCTCTTCCTTCTCTTATTTACAATTCCCAGACATCCCTTTTTTTAACTTGTTCTGTCTTTCTCAATTATTTCTCCGTTTCTTCCATTTTCTTTCTTTCACATGACTCTTTGTATTCTTTTTCTCTTTCAATGAATTTCTTTATCTTTTCCTTTGTCCTTCTCCCTTTCATTAATTCTTCTCTTATCTCCCTCTTCATTTTCTTGTATTCCCCTTTTCTTTTTTCTCTTTTTTTCTGCTCCTCTTCCTTCTTTTAATGCTCTCTTAATATCACTCTTCATTTTTCTCCATTTCTTCTTCTATCTCCATTTTCATTTTGCTTTCTGTTCTCAATTTCATTCTAAATTTCTCTCTTCCTTTTTCATCTTATGAAAAATTATTCTCCCTGTTTCTTACACTTTATTTTTCCTTTTTCTCTTAAATGTCTTCCCTTTTGACTCCACTCCTATTTCCAGGTGATGGTCCGAGTCTACTTTATTTCCTATTTTCATTTTCCTTATTCTCTCTTTTGATTTCTCATTTCTTAATGCATAGTCAATCATCGTATCTCATACCTCCCGTGAATATGAATTTCCCTTCTTTCCTGATATTTCCGTTCCAAATACTCCCTCTCCTCTCATTTCTACAAGCTTCCTCCCTTCTTTATTTACCTTTCTATCTTTTGACTTCCTATTCTTCCCTTCCGACCTGTAGTCTTCCTCTCTTTTCCTCGCTCCTCCCTTCCTCTTTGCTCTCGCATTAAAGTCTCCTTCTATTATTACTTTTTCTCGTTTCTTTTTTTATCCATCCATTTCTCCAAACTCTTTCTATATCTTTCTAAATTACTCTTTACATACACTCTTATCTTCCATTTTTCCTCCCTAATTCTCACACTTCCTTCAATTAATCCTTCTCTGACTTTATCTTATCTCCCCTATCATATCCCCCATCGCTCTTCTCTTTTTCTTTTCTCTCACTGCCCATTGCGCCTTCCATATAAACTCTCTCGAGAGTGACTTCTCCTCCACCCAGGTCTCTGAAAATACTGTCACATCCCAGTTTTCCAATTCTTTCCAAATTTCCACATTTTTATTTCTTAGTCTTGTCACCAGAATATTTTCCATTCATCCTCCCTCTCCCCCATCTTCCCCTCTCTCTCCCTCCCATAGTCCTTCATCTCCTGTCCCCCCGCACTCCTACAATTTCCTCTCTCCTCCATCAATATGTCCCATCTCCACCAAATATCTTCTATCCTTATTCTTCCTCCCCTAAGCCCTTTTTCTTTCCGCCAATCCTCTTCTCACTATTTCTCCTAATCTATACCTTATCTTCCTCTCCTTCCAGATGAGATTCTTTCAAATTCTATCTTTTCTTCCCTTTTTCTTTTTTTCCATTATTTTTCACTTCTGTTTTTTATTTGCTAATAATTTAATAGCATCTCCCCCTCCCTTTCTTTGTCTTCCCTTTCTTCTCCAATTTTTTTAATTTCTTTCTTCTACTTTTACTCTTATCCTCTCGAGGATCTCCATCACTTCCTTTCTCTTCCCCTCCCTTATCTCCCTTTATTATTATATTCCTTCTCCTTTTTTCTCTCTGTCTCTCTTTCTCCTATGTTATTCTCCATCTTTTTTATCCTTTCTCTCTCCTTTCTTCTATCCTTTTTCTATTTCCTGCATATTTCTAATATTTCTATTCTATTTCTCAGCTTCTTCATTTCCTTCCTTATTTTTTTCCTCTCCTTCGCTTATTCACTTCTCTGAATTTTATATTATTTATTTTCTCTATCTCTCTTATTTTCTCTATCAGCTCTAAAAATCTATTTTCTTGCTTTATATAACCTTCCCTAAACTCCTTCATTTCATCAGATCCTATCCCCTATTTCTTTTCTCCACTCTTCTGCCCCCTCCTCCTCGGTTTCAATCTTCTTCTCTGGTGATCTTTCCGTTAGTCTATTTCTTTTAAAAATTTCTTCTATTTCCCCGCTCATCTTGCCCTCTCTTTCTTTTTTGTATCTCTTCTGCTTTCTGGTATGCTATCACGTCTCTTAATCTTTTTCTCGCCTATCTCCACCTTCCCTCCTCATCTTTTTTATCATGTTCTCCACATTATCACGTCTCTCCTTCCCTTTCTTCTTCTCTAACAATTTCTCTATTTCTTTTCTTTCCTTGTTCTTCATTTCATCTTCTAGACTTCTACACTTGTCCACTTCTTCGCTCAGCGCATCCTATTCCCTATTTCTCCAGAATTCCCTAGTATCGCGCGCAACGCTAGCCGTCCGTGCGCGTTACTTACTTCGTATTATTCTAAAGTACTTTTTTCTAGCCTAACCCAGCTGCCATCTCGTTCCAACTCTCTGTTTTTTTCTCTTTCTCACCCTCATCCTTTTGTCTTTCCCTCCATTCATTCTCACTCTCTCTTACACCTGCACATATACTCCCCCAATTACCCCTTTATATCTTTGATCACTCCAAGAAAAACTTAACTCGCTCGTCCACATATTTCTAACTCTGCATCGAAAATGGAATTTCTCGATAATTTGGATACTTATTACAATAAATTTTACTTTACAATCATTTTATTGTACTTATTTCATTCTTCGCATTTATTCTTCAAAATTTTTGGTTTTTTCGTACTCAAAGTCACGTGAATATCATTGCATTATAGATAATTAGATTTGTCTCGATCTTAACTATTGTATTATGCTATAATAATAGAAATATGAAGTCCTAAAAAAAAAATCGATGATCTTAAAATTTCTAAAAAAAAAATATGACATAGAGAAGAAAATAATTCCCATCACGATATGCGTACCTTCGAATCAAATAATTTTTTCTTGGATATTTTCGCGTATCATTAACGGTAACGAAGATATCTAGTAACAGAATTATTAACACGTCTTATATATTAAGATAACTAATCCTTTTCTTTCAAATTGTACGCATTATAAAAATAAATTGGAACGATAAGATGTACAATGTCCGGCTTTTCGTTGTACTTCAGAACGATACACACCTTATCGTGTACCTGAACGATGTTCACCTGAACAAATAAACAGTGCGCAAAGAAACGATGCTCAGCATTTCGTGTACAAAAGAACGGTAAGCAAATGCACGATATACATCATTTGATTGTTTTTACTTGCACATCCAAACAGTCTGCAAATAAAAAATATACAAATGAACGGTATGCAAGTGAATCGTGCGCTATATAACGTATCCGACTGCAATGTACGCAATTTGCAAAATTTGAAATTATAACGTGCACAAGTGCGCCATTCCCACCAGGGATCTCATAATTAGAGTCCCCCTGAAGGTCTTTTCGGCTTAGACCTTCAGTACCGATGTCGGCTAAAGTAATACTTTCCTTAGATTTTTTCACGATCACTGCGTGCTCGAATAGTAAGTGTCAGAGTGACAGAAGTGATCACCGAAGTGGTTTCCACCTCTTTTTTCTGACTTCCCCTTTGTTTCGGAGAAGTGTCAACTGATGGGTTTCAGATCTTTAATAGAGGTGAGGCGCTCTGAAAAGATTTACTTCTGCCTTTAGGCTAGAGAGTTTGACTCATCTCCTTTTTGTCGAGCTTTCCTCCCACTCCTATTGTGAGTGAACTGATCTGACAACAAGCTGGGAAGATTTGCCCCATTGTAACTATCACTAATTCGAGTCCTCCATGTTTCTGGGTGAAACACGGTTTATAGCTACGAACCTGAAACAAAAGCACAATCTTTGCAATAAGCGTCGAAAGAAGAGCCTTGATGCAAGAAAGCTCATCAAAGTGGGAGCAACATGAAGGCAATGTTCACTGTTGTCTTTGATCAGCAAAGTATTGTATATCACGAATATGTTCCACAAGGTCGCACAAACAAGGAGTATTATTTGGAAGTCCTTACAATAAATTGCATGATGCAGTGAGGAGAAAACATCCGCATTTGTAGAAAAGTAAGAACAGACTGCTGCACTACGATAATCTGCTCATTCATCCCTAATTCAGAAGTTTTTGATTAAACATGGCATTGTCCAACTTCATCAACCTTTGTATAATCCAAATACAATTCCGTGTAACTTTTGGTTATTTCCTAAGTTGAAACATGAAGAGACAAAAAATTTGGCGATGTTGAGAAAATAAAGTGAAATACGAGGGAGATATTGGCTATTACAAAAAACGACTTTCAGGACTATTTTCGCAAGTGGGTGGGGGGTATTTCACCATTGGTAGAAGGTCATTGCTTTGGAGGAAACTTCTTTGCAGATGTTTATATCACTCCAGAGAGCTCTTTGTTATGATGTAGGTAAAGGATATTTTGGTTATTTCTTAAGTTGAAACATGAAGGGACAAACTAGTAATAATCCTTTTATGCTTATGATTTTTGTTGATGGATTCCAGGATGTCTTCAGCAATTTCAATTCTTTTGATCTTTCCGTAGCACTTGGAGAATAAATTTTACAATCACTCATTCCTATATCTTCAAGTCAATATCACTCATTCCCAGATCTTCAGTCAATATTCGAAAAATTATTTTTGGGATCTCAAGATCCTCTTCTAATCAATATTGCAATGTAATAAATTTATAAATATTGGCGGCGTGACATAAAAATTTATAAGTATTGCGATGCGCGAAAACTTGTTAATTTTACGAAAAACGTGAAAAATTTATAAGTATTATTAGAATGATACGCGAAAGTTATAAATCCTAGTACGAAAATATGAGAAATTTATAAGTATTCTTAGCGTGATACGCGAAAATTATAAGTTAATATGGAAAATACGAAACAATTCTAAGTACTTTAGCGATATTTCCGAAAGTAACAATAAGTGTGAATTAATAGCGTATAATCGCGAGAAAAAGTATAAGCACTAATCACGGGAATAATCGCAAGAATGAGAGCCCGAATCCTGCAAAAGATCGGTTTTATATATAAGTAAAGATTTATATATAAGTAAAGGGGTGACGTCTCGCGGTAAAGGAAGATTTAGCAATCATGCTGCGGCATAGTGACAAGCATTATTCTGGAATCTCAATAATTGGAAATTGCCAATTTGCTAATTAATTAACGTTAATATTTGTAGTGGCTGACATCGAAGAGTTTTACTTCGACCGCCTCTTGCTTTTGGCGGACTCGCATTTATCCTACAGATATTTGTAAGCATTTTCTTACGTCAGTTTTTATACACATCGGTTCGTGAAACCGACTATAACCGAATATCGCTTTTACTATTATATCGTTAACTTCCAGCAAAATGTATGACTGAAATGAGCATTATCGCTCATTTAATTTCACTTATTTGTTTGTGCGCCAATTATTACAAAGACCTTTGTAAGTCCTTGCACATGCACTTTTCATTTTATATAATCAACAATTTAATCATTAATTTGAGAGTAACGGAAACTTAAATTTTTTGGCGCATAGATTACATAAGTAAAAAGATAGGAATAAGATTGGGAGTATTGAGAAGAGCAGGTAGATAATGACTTATCTCTGATAATAAGATGTACAATATATAAGCCGTTCCTTGTTTCATTATTCAACTATTGTTCTTCAATAATGATGGAATAGAATAAAATCAATTTGGAGCACTTACAAAGACTCCAAAATCGAGACACGAAAATAATAATTGGGTGTATTCACAGGGTAAAAATCGAGAATATACTTGAAGCATTACATGTCTGTTAAACAGAGAATTTGATTTAATACATATTTATTAATTTATAAAATGATATTGGGAGTACAAATTAATTTGATTCGTTTCCCTAAAGATGGCTCCAACTTGTGAATGGTTTATAGTGACAGCTGATTTTGGCAGTTTCAGAAAGATTAAACATTTGCTAATAATATTAAGTTTATATCGCTTTGAGTTTCATACAAAAACCTTGATTTTTACTATGTTTGAAATGTCGAATTCTGTGTTAACCAACCAGCATTTGCGGAAGGTTTGGATTTTCTGCTTTAATTGAAAGAAAAGTACAGCTGAAGCCCATCGAATGCTTGTCGAAGTTTATGGTGACACTGCTCCAACTGATAAAACATGTAAGGAATGGTTTCGACGTTTCAAGGATGGAGATTTCAGCGTTGAAGCCTCGCTCTGGACAGCCAAAAAAATTCGAAGACAAAGAATTAGAGGCATTACTTGAAGAAGATCAGAGTCAAACGCAAGAGGAAATTACAGAATCATTGAGGATAACTCAACAAGCCGTTTCTATACAATTGAGAGCTATGAGAATGATTCAAAAACAAGGAAATTGGGTTATGAATTGAAACCGTTGAAAAGCGATTTTTCACTTGCGAACAGCTAATTCAAAGACAACAAAGAAAAGGTTTTTTTTGCATCGGATTGTGACTGGAGATGAGAAATGGATATTCTACGAATATCCATTCAACCTCAAGAAGAAAAAGTATTACGCCCAGTCAATCGTTGCCATCAACCTCAACATCAATACCACGGCCGAATATTCATGGTTCGAAGATCATGCTCTGTATCTGGTGGGGCGAAAAGGGTCTTGTTTACTATATGCTGCTGAAACCTGGCAATTCCATTACAGGCGATCGGTATCAGCTACAATTGATTCGTTTGAATCGTGCATTGCGAAAAAAACGGAATACGAGCAAAGATATGATAAAGTTATTCTTCTTCATGACAACGCTCGGCTTCATGTCGTTAAAGTCGTAAAAAAATATTTGGAAACGCTCAAATGGGATTTACCGTATCCGCTGTATTCTCTGGACATTGGTCCTTCTGATACTTTACTGGTTGTTCCGAAAGATGCAGCAAGTCACAGGTTCACTTCTTTCGCAGAAATCGAAAATTGGTTCCAAAATTGAATCGCCTCCAAACACGAGTCATTTTTTCGAGATATAATTCGAAAATTGCCTGAGAAATGGAAAAAAGTAGTAGTGATGGATAATACTTTAATTGATTTGTTCATTCATTTTTTTTTTAAATAAATGCATTTTTGAACACAAAAAACAGATCGAACTAATTTGTACTCCCAATAAATAGACTCTGTCCGAATTATCTATCAATAAAAATAGAAATTGTACCCATCGAAGATGGAAGATAAAGGGGTAATGTATGTAGAGGTAGATGTAAGACTAGCGAGGAAGAATATTATTGTTTGACGGATTTAATTTATATAACAAATTATCGATCATAATTAATTATAGAACATAAAAGGGGAAGAAAGTTATTAAGATTTAGATAATGGCACTAGCAAAGTATATCAAACAAAAGTATATATCAGGGATGAGAGAAAGGTTCTACAATAGTTAAATTATGAAGTTGCGATTTTATTATATATTACAATATATTGCTTATTTCTTTGTTTTTTTTTTATTTTTATTTTATTGTTTACTTCTTTTTTTATATATTTTTTTTATTTTTATTTTGATCAATTATTTTGTTATAAGTTTTGAAGATCATTGTTTTATTTTATTTCATAATTTTGTTGTTTCATTGATCTGAGTCTTGTGTTATGCTGCAATTTGCTTATTAAATGAAAGATATAAATAAAGTAGAGCCTACAGAACACAGAAACTGGAAAAACAAAGAAAAGGATATTATTTTTAAATAAATAATAATGTATTGTAAACTAATTATATAAAGTTATACAAGTATTATCTTGATTGTGGAAGCAGCTATTGAAGCTAATAAAGTATCTACTCCATTCTCTACACACTCTTTCTCTCTCTCTCTCTC